>NC_140499.1:56089117-56281617 GCF_964271855.1 Acomys minous | reverse complement strand
TACCTCAGCAGAAGTAGTGTCTAGAGGCCTCCCCTGCTTTTGCTGTTAGAGAGCTTCAGGATAATTGTGCTTTATGTTAATACTAGATTCAAGCAGGCAGCCAAGGAATCAACGGGGGGGGGGGGGGGGGACAATCTATGTGCCTTTTACTACTAATGGAGCCCTGGGCATAACTGTTGTTAATCATCCTCTGACTCTGTCCTTTTGTTTTGTTTTAAATGGAGGGTGACAAGTTATTCTTCTGAAGCCTAGGGATGGTGAGGGTGCAGAATTGTACCTCAGACTCCTTCCATTAATCACCCGTGACGATGTCCTTAGGTGATATGATTTTGAAACTATTATTTCCTAACAAAAGGTGATGATGACGATGATATGACAATAACCCTCTTGAGGATACTTTTTTTTAAAAAAAACTCATTATACTCCTTAATAGTACAACCTTTCCCACCCCACCGGGGTGGTACCTACTTTTGAGGCCATGTTTTCTGAGACGCTATTTGGTAAGCCTATTTCAAGGTCCTGAGAGTGTGGACGTGATGTCAACATGGAAACTTGTCTGGAAGTGTGAGTTTATCTGAGATGTGGACCACCAGACTTGGAAGTGGTCCATAGTGCAGCCTTAGATACTATCTGACACCTAGGCTGGCTTAGAGGCAGGCAGACAGATGATGGGACAGAGCAGTCCAGGGGTCGACCCAGGAGCCTGTAACATGTGAGCTACTTTGAATTAGCTTGGGGGGAAGAAAGGGATTGTGCAATTAACGGTGCAGGGGGAGCAGGTGAAATCTTTGGAAAAAAGTAAGTTGGATCCATACATGTTCAGTCTGTATTTAAAAATAAACCCCATATGGATCAAATAATTAAATGTAAGGATAAAACTCTTTTTTTTTTTTCCTTTTTGAGACAGGGTTTCTCTGTGTAGCCTTGGTTGTCCTAGACTTGCTTTATAGACCAGGCTGGCCTCAAACTCATAGTGATCCGACTGCCTTTGTCTCCTGAGTGCTGAGATTAAAGGCGTGTGCCACCACACCCACCAAGGATAAAACTCTTAAAAGCATTAGAACAAAATGTGGATAAACATTTTTATACATCTTGTGCTGGATAAGACACTTAGAAGCCCAACACTGATAAATAAAGTGAGGCAGCTGATGGGTTCTAAGCGCATAAGAATCAAATCTATTACAGTTGCCTCCACTGAAAGAAAACTTGGAAAAGACCCCCAGCCTGAGAGGCAGAAAGTTAATAATCTCAAAGTAAAAAGGGCTTTGGAGTCTATATTTTAAAAGGGTACAGAATTCCAAAAGATGGAGTATATGAACAAGAAATTCACAAAAGAGACATAAATAGTTAATGTATATTCGTGAAAAGATGTTCAAACAATAGAGTCAAGTAAAAACAAGGCTTTCCAGTGAAATATGTGTGCAGTTGCCTCGTCTCCTTCACACACGGCTGGGATGACGTCAGAAAGACAAACTGGCATGGGTCTCCAAATAGACGGAGAAGAGAAGGGAGACCAGGCAAGAGTTAGAGGGCCGGAACGCAGATGGACCCTGGGAAAATAACATGGAGACAAGACACTGAGGGAGACCAGTACAGGAAGTCATAAAGCCAGCCGGCCATGCTAACATCCACAGGGAGCTGGGGGCTGAGGAGTCCCAGGACTCCCAGGGCACCTGGGATTGATAGCTGCACGTTCAGCTGGGAGTCATTCAAAGGCCCATGTGCTGGCACAATAGAAAGCAGACCCTCCAGCCTCCAAGCCTAGCAGGCTGTGCAGCTCTGGGGTGGGCGGGCACATTTATAACAATTAGGAGCTTGGCACATGAAGAACCTCTGTTGTGTGGCTGGCCTTGGCTTGCTGGACACAGACCTGACTACTTGACTCAGAATGTTGGTGAGCAGACACACACCCCTTGTGTGGAAGACGAGAAGATTCTGTTCTGTGGAAACAGTCTGACCTGAGAGAAAGGACCTATAGCTGTGGACAGTCCTTGTTCACACTGAAAAAATGTCCAGCAAGCCAGCCGCCAGCACTGTCTGCCGACTGTGTTCTCTGCTGCAAGACAGCATCCCAAAGTCTTGCAGTGTGTGCATTAAGTGAACAGCCAAAGGCCATGACTGTCTGAGACAGAAGGTTTCCCCACCCATAATGACAAGAATCCCACAAAGACACATATGCAGTAAGATAAAGTGACAGAAGCAAAACTGGATGGAAAGACTGAGTTTCACCTAAAAAACTCCCAGAGAATTTAAAATTTTTAAGAGAACAAACATAGGGCAGAAAAATATAAGGATATTAGAGAATTTGCCCAGGAGGGCTCACATCCAAATAGCAGTTTCTAGTAGATGACAGGAAAAACTTAAATTACATAAGAAAGTTAACAAAGCCTGAAAGCTTTTATTTTTTATTTCCCAAAATGAAATACTTACCAAAAGGATGGAAATATACGCACACTTGTTTTTCCTTTGAACTCTATGGGATTTTAAAATAACACAGGTTACAAAAATAAAAACATGAAATAATTTAAAAATAACACAGGTTGCTGATCTATGACATATTAAGAGGAAAGTATATGTCAAAAATAGCTCTGCCTAATACAAACCCAGTTCTGAATATGCATTCTTACCAGATGACACTTAGAATGTTTACAATGAAGATCAAGAAAGCCGCACAGGTGGGACTGTATCTGTGGTCAGGTGCTCTCCTTTTCTATGTGTCGTCATGACACGTGTTCTTCATGAGCTATGCCATCTGGAAAGCCATTTCCATCCCCCGTTTGTTGTCCATCTGTCTGATCTCTTCTTCCTATCTCTCTACCTCTTATCTTTTTTTGTAGCCTGCCAAGTGCCCTATTTGAGCTTCAGATTCTTCTAACATACAGACCTCTACTCACCTGTCACTCCTGCTGTGAACCAACCTGCCTCTGTGAGGACGCTGCTTACTCCCCTCCCCCCAGACACCCTATTTCACCTATTTCACTGATTTTGCACCATAGACCCACATCCCACCTACCTGACTGTTGAAAGCAGAAACCCAGAGTCCCATTCTGGGTTGACCTGACTTCTAAGTATTGTCTCATACATATGTCCACTCCTTTCCATCCTTTATGACTGTTAACCATCTTCTCATTTATTGATTCACCCATTCAGCCACTAAGGCTTGCCTGTGCTAGGTTAAGAGATGGCGTATGATGATGAAAGAAGACAGGGAAAAAAAGCTTCCTGGGTTACAAGGAAATGGCTGGCTACAAACAAGCCATCAAAAAGATACCGGATGTAGTAAGCTCTATGAAGGAAATAAACAGAGCTTGCCATAGGGAATAAGCAACAGGAGGAAGGCGTTGTCTCCCTTGAGCTGGGATGGCTAGGGATAGTCCCGAGGACAAGATAGAGGAGGACAGTCCAAAGCCCGCATCTCACTCCTTGGGATCTCTGCTGCTTCAAAACTGAAGTGTGATGCCATTAGATGTACACAAAGCATGGCGTAGAAAGGGCTCCACGGGCATTGAGAGAAGAGCAGGCTTCAGAAACAGCTGCACATAGTATCTACGTGTGGCACACTGCACACCCAATCAACACATCAGAAGAGATGCTGCTGCGTTCCAAGGGCAGCTTAAAGGGTTACGTTAGCCACAGTTCAGAGCACCGTGGTGGGGAAGAGAAGGCAGCAGGGGCTTGAAGCCGCTGGTCACATCACATCCTTAGTCAGAGACAGACAGAAGGTGTACTCGGCTTGCGTTTTCGTATTTATATGGTCCAGGACCCACTGCACAGGAAATGGTTCCTCTCACAATTCAGGCGAGGCTCCGGTTATCAAACGACTTAGTTAAGACAATCCCCCACTGGACCATATGCCAGGGAATCCTAGATTCTGCCAAACCGACAATGAACTCTACCATGTTGAGTCCCTGTTAAGGAACTCATGCTATGGGGCGTTAAAAAATTTTTTTTAAATCAAACAGACAAAAGGAGGCTGGGTTGCTCTAAAGTGCCGGACAGAACTTGAGAGGGTGTTTCAGTCCTGCTCGCCTTCAGTGCACTTCTGAGGCCATGCACGTTGCCACACCCTGTAGCTACTTTTTTCATTATTGTAGAATATTTCAATGGCCGAGATAGCTTCCAGGGCCATTTTACCTCCACACTTCCTCCTTCCAAGAACTTGTCTTTGTCCTTACCATTTCTCCTCTCTTTTCTGAGACCTGCTTTACACTTTCCTATTTGCATTTTTCTTTTGCTTGGTCTTCAAAATGTAACCCCCCTTTTATAAGACAGCTCGCTGTCCGACCTGCACCCGCCAAATTCCATGAATGAAAAAGTCATGACTCCTCTTTCTGCACAAGTGGCCCTTGCCTTATAAAAAGTGTTTGAAATCACTTGCGGGATTTGAAGAATCTCACATATACGGAAAGTGTTTTAACCGGCTCAATACACTATAGGGCCTGTGGTTGGTGTTAGCCTAGGAAGGACGGCTGGGCGCTGAGGTCATAGGCCATGATGTTGGATACCACTGTTCATTTGGTCACTGACTTGTTCACTTAACAAATATATACTGAGGGCTCACCTTTTGCCAGACTCAGTTCTGGATACTGGAAAGCCAGCAGCTAGCAAAGATGACCAGAGGTCACTTCTCCCGAACCCTGATGGCAGCTGATTGAGGGTCTCAAACAAATGCACAGTCAGACATGCTATATAGGAAAAGAAAACGCAGCGAGGTTCAGAGCGGTGGGGTGTGGTCTTACTAGGCCTGTTAGTCACTGCCACGCCCCCAGCCTCCTCCCATCTTCCCCACGTCAGGAGCAGCCCCTTGCTGCTAGTCTTCCACTCTCTATCGGATACTTTTGTCCTTATTTAAGGATGCGTACTCCAGAGGGAAAGCCGGTACCTGGTAGTATCAATACCCAGCCTGAACGCATAGCTCCAGGGCCGGCCACAGCAGCAGAACGAGCAAACATAAAAATAAGACTAGATTTCCAATACTCACTAATGGGAGGCAAGGACTAGGCCAGCGGAATGCTAAGCCTGAGCACCAGTAACTCCCAGGACATACACAAGGTAACTCATAACACAGGTTTAAATCAGAACCTTGGGGCAGAGCCCAGCAAGGTGTTCCTTAAGGAGGCATCTAGTAATTCAGATGGACTCTTAGATAGAGACCCTCAGGGCCTAAGGAGAAGCTGAGATACACACAACACCTTCCCTCTCTTTCAATATCAGGGCCTTTACCCTGGGCTAGTGGGGGCTGCAGCGAACAGGAAGGAGAAGGAGGAGGAGGAGCAGGAGGAGGAGGCAGCCTCCCTGGTGGGTGGGAACGGATCTGGAACAGCCTGGGAGAGAGAAGGAAGAGAAGGAAGAAGGCCTGGAGGAAAGAGAGAAAGGGAACATTTTCCAGAAGGTCCAGAGACCCTGCCTCCATTCTGGGCTGGGTCACATCCCTGTGGGCGGAGTTTTGGAGACCAGATGGCGCTAGGCGCTTGCGGGACAACTTCTTCAGGACCTTAGCGGGATCCCTGGCCCGCGCCCTGCTGGTACCAGTTCGAGCTGCGGGGTTGCCTCAAGCACGGCTGCCACCGTGCGCGCCGCTATGATCGCTGGATCCCCGCGGGAAGCGTGTGGCAGAGTCCGCGGGGGCCGCGCCCTCGGGTCATGCCTGGAAGCAGACCTGGCGGTGGCGGGGCGGGCGCCCTGCTCTTAGCTGGGTTACTTGGAGCCCAGTGTCACCAGCTCAGTGCGCCTCCCCTCTGCCTCAGGAAGCGAAGCAGGGACACTTTCTGCGAGTTCTTCTAGGTGATGGACCGTCCTGTACCCCGCCTCGTACTCCCTGCTGTAACCAGAGGTGACTTGGCGCTAGAAGTGGGTCCTGAACAGGTAGGAAGAGGTGTGAGGCGGTCAGGACAAAAGGATCAGAGCGGGCAAGGAGGGAGTGGGGGAGGGGAAGAGGGAGAGTAAAGGGAGAGGTGTTGGAAAGAGGGGGGCGGATATGGAGAGGGGAAAAGGCAGGGAAGAGGGCGAGGAGAGGGAGGAAGAAAGGAGGAAGGGGCAGGGGAGGGAAAGGGGGAAGAGGAAGGAGAGGAGGGAAGGGAGGAGGAAGGACAAGGAGAGGACGGTAGAAGAGTAAGGAGAGAAAGAGGGAAAGAGTAAGGAAGAGAGGAAGGGAAGAGGAGGCAGAAAAGGGAGAGAGAGGAGGAGGAGGGAACAGAAGAGAAAAAGAAGAGGAAAGAATCGAAGGAAAGAAGAGGAGGCAGAAAGAAGTTTCCTTTTTAGCTTTCTGGCAGAGGTGTCCATCAGAGGAACCGAGGCTGGGAGGCTGTGCACATGCTGAGCTTGGACCGCATTCGGACGTCAGATCTTATTTCCTGGGCCCACTGTTGCTCCGCCTTCAGCACCTTCAAAGGTAACAAAGCCGAGGACTTCCGCAAAGAAGAGTACTCAGAACTTTACGGTTCTGGGGGTGGTGCTCCAGAACCTGTGGGGTGCCTTAGGAAATCACTCAGAACATACCTTTGCCCTCCACCTTCAGAGGGCATCTTTCTCCCAACACCAAGAATAAGTTTACTCAGACATACAACGAAGAAGCAAGCACCCAGTTAAAACATCCAGCCTACAGAATGTGGCTTACCCCCGTCGCTCTCAAGGAGTTACGTAGTGTTGATTAGCCGAGTACAGGTAGGAAGAGATGTGAGGCGCAACTGGGGAACTTCCTGCCAAGCAGGGTGGCTAGGGTCAGATAAACACCCAAGGGCAGCTCCTGAGGGTCAGTGCACGGGCTCGCAGACTAGCCCTATCAGAAAGGTCCCATTACTGGCCCCTCTCCCAGCTCTTCTGATGCAGGGGTCTTGCCTGGGGCATGATAATTTCTCCTTTTGACAAGGTTCCTGGTGATGCGGCTGCTGTAGGTTATTTCCGCCAGAGATTTCTCTGGCGTGACCATGATGCTGACAGAGCTCTGTCTGGAGAGAAAGAAAGGTAAGGGGGCTGTGAAGGCCTGGAGACTGGAGAAGTGCAGTGAACCGGAGGAGCCAAAATAAAAACACTAGTTGATACCGAACACACAGTTGTATTCTTACCGTCTCCACTTAGCTAAAGAATGGAGGAGCCAGGCGCTGGGGAACACATCTGTAATCCCAGCACTGGGGAGGCAGAGGCAGGTGCATCTCTATGAGTTCGAGGCCAGCCTGACCTACAAAGTGAGTCCAGGACAGCCAGGGCTACACAGAGAAACCCTGTCTCGAAAAACAAAACAACAACACAACAACAACAACAAAAGAATGGAGCTTCAGAAGCTCGTCAAAGTGTCTGTGGGCATACCTCAGTGGGATAGCATCTACCCAGCATGCAAAGCCCTTGGGTTCTATTCCTAGTACTGAGAGAAAGCTCTTGACACTTTCAAGCTAATAGTTTGTACAGCAGCAATTTGGAGCCTGAGAAAACCGAATCCATTTCCTGGGCTCTTAACTACTCAAGACAGTAGCTGTGAGAGTCTATGTAGGTCATATTAAACAGTGTGGATTATGGCCTCGAGAGAATGGACAGTAATTTCCATTTTTAAGTGAGGGAATTGCTAGCCATGTCTCTTGCCTCTGTGAAGGAGGCATTAAGGCGGGGAGAACAACCAGAAACCATAATTTCCGCTGCAGATAAGGCCTTCAGGGTGCCTGCCAGGGTACGTGTTGGGGTAGAGGATAGAATGATCCCAGCCAAATCCGGAAGTTTAAGTGATAGGATCTCCAAGACATGACTAATCTTCAGTGATGAGGCCCTGGCCGGTGGTCAGTGCAGTTTAGCATTTATTTAGTTAGGTGCTGCACCCATTACTGAGATTGGATAAGGCAGATTTGGGGGACCTGAGACCCATTTGAGCAGGTTGCATCCTTGTCTTAGCTTCTGGCCTGCCTCTCAGGGGCAAAGGTCAGTATTTTTAGTCAGTGCAGAATGTCCTCACATATATCTGGATTTTTCCAACTTAGTCAAATAAACAAGACAATAAGACATATCCAGATGAAAACGGAATTTTCTTTTCCTATAAAGTTCTGGCCAATTATCATTATTGGGGCTCTGGCTTCCTATGTCATAAAGGTCTAAATACTGCACTGAAGACACGGGGAGACACAAAGGTGGCATCTTCTTTTTGGTTTCACTACAACAGTTATATTAGAATAAAATCCCCCAAACACACTTCCTATGGTACTTCTATGAACCTCAGTGCTATGGTTTGCAAAAACTTTAGTTGTCTATAACACAAGGGGTGGTATTGAGCTGATCTGACCTGATGTGAATTCACTAGATCATTGGGGTGACTCTCTCAGAAGGAATTAGTGTAGTCCTTCCAGGACACTGGTTAATTTCCATAAGAACAGGGGTGGCGGTTTGAATAAGAATGGCCCTCATAGGCTCATATATTTGAATGCTTAGTCACCAGGGAGTAGCACTATTTGAAAGGATTAGAAGGATTAGGAGGTGTGGCCTTGTTGGGGCAGGTGTGGCTTTCTCTCCATCTTCCCTCTATGCCCCACCCCCCACCCCAAGGATCAAGGTATAGCTTCAACTACCTCTCCAGCACCATGCCTGCCATACTCCCTGCCATGCTAATAATGCCACGCTGAAACTTTAAGCAAGCAAAATGCTTTCTTTTTATAGGAGTTGTCACCATCAGGAGGTCTCTTCACAGCAATAGAACAGTGACTGGGACAACACGTTGTTATAAAAAGTAAGCCTCGCCCCTGAATCTCTTTCTGGCTTCCTGTCTCACTATTGTGATGTCGTCCACAGTTAAGGCCCTCACCAGAGGCTGAAACATATGACTGCCTTATCTTGACTTCCAGCCTTCACCACTTTGTTATTGATGACCTCTTTTTTTTAAAAGTACTTAGCCTCCGGTATTTTGTTATACCAACAGAAAAGAGTGATATATAAGACTAATTTGCTCTCCACAGTTATGTGGAGAGTGGGGACTGACTCTGACATGAACTCTGGTGCCTCATATTTGACCACCTCCTCTGGGTGGGGAGGCCTGAGGGCACTCAAAGAAAGAATAAGCAGGTTACCAAGATGAGACTTGATAGCCTATGACCATATAGAGGGGAAGAGGTCCCCCTCGGTCATAGACCTTGGGGAGGGGAATAGGGTGAAAGCAGGAGGGAGGGAAGAAAGGGAGGATACAAGTGATGGGATAACAATTGACTCATAATCTGAATAAATTAATAAAATAAAAAAGAAACATAATAAAAATGTTAAAGAAAAAAAAAAGACTAATTTGCAGTGCTGTTTCCAAATCAAATAGCTTGTGGTAGACAGCATGTTGAATTCTGGACTAGATAAACAATCTTTCTGTTGCTTGGTGCTAATATACTTAAAATGCTAGCTTGTCTACGCATCCTCCTGCCATCCAGAGTGTGATTGTAATGATGTCATGGAAGAAATGAGGGAATGCATTAGAGGTGTTGGAAAACACGGTGGGCATTAAGAATAGGTACAGGAATAGACAGGCAGACCCATACAGCAGAATAGAAACATTCTTCAGAGGCACATGTAGTTTTCGGAAATAAGTTTCATGAGCAGGGAAAGGATGGATTAGTAGATGACCTATCCATCTGAGCAGTTATATCACAGCAGGGGTAGTAGATGATCTATCCATATGAGCATATTACAGCAAGGTTAATAGATGACCTATTCAGATGAGCAGTTACATCAAAGCAAGGTTAGTAGGTGACCTATCCATGAGCAGTTATGTCACTGTAGATTAGCAGATGACCTATCTGTATGAACAGTTATATCACAGCAAGGGAAAACACTGTGGGAAAGTGAAAATTTTATGAGTGTGAGGACTTGGAGCTCTGGCGCGGAAATGTTACAGTAAACATGTCTAAAGGACAGGCATCTTACCTTCAAGTAAAGGGCTTAACCAGATGGCGTAGCAGGTTAAGGCACATGGCTCCCAGCATGATGGCTTGAAGGCAATCCCAGAGGTCTACAGGGTGGAACTGAGAGACCTGACACACAGGTTGTCCCCTGACCCAGGATGCGTGTCTCTGTCCTCTACTAAATAAACAAGTAAATGTAACAATGCTTTTTTTTTTCTTTAAAAGGCAAGCTGTGTTCCAGAAGAACTTATTTCCACATATCTACGTGACAAAAGTGCTAAAAGTCTGCACAGAAACCTGTCGTCCAAGCTATGTAGATGGCTCAGGCAGGAGGATTGCAAGTTCAAGTCTCCCTGGGAAACAGAGTGAGTTCATATCAGCCTGGTTGACTTTCTGAGACGCTGCATGAAAACAGAAAGAGGAACGGAGTGTAGCTCAGCTCAGGAGTAAATCACTCCCTTCCTTAACACGTGTGGGCTCAAGCTCGCTCTCTCTCTCTGTCTCTCTCTGTCTTTCTGTCTCTCTGTCTGTCTCTGTCTGTCTCTGTTTCTCTCTGTCTCCTCTCTCTCTTTCTCTCTCTCTCTATATATATATCCCAAAATATCAAAACCAAAAGCAAATATATCTATATCTATCTATCTATATATATATATGTCTATATATATATATATCTATATCTTCCAAAAAAATCAAAACCAAAAGCAAGTATAGTTTAAAGAGAAGTCCAAGTCAGCATGAGAGATGGAGCGGACACAAGCCAGTTGGAAGAAATGAAAGGTTTGTCATTTCAAGGGACCAGTTGCGTTTGTGCATAAATTTGTACTGCTCAGGAAAAACACTTCAGAGGTTCCACGTAGAAATTAAGCTCCTTCAGCCTTCCTACCCTTTCCCTGCCCATACATTAATCTTCCCCTTTCTCCTGGCTTCCTAGGGTCAATCCATCTGCCTTGAGCTGATGGGCCCCTTGGTGGCTAGATCTTTTTTCTTTTTTTTCCTTTTTTTTTTATTAATTTATTCTTGTTACATTTCAATGGTTATCCCATCCCTTGTATCCTCCCATTCTTCCCTCCCTCCCATTTTCCCCTTATTCCCCTCCCCTATGACTGTTCCTGAGGGGGATTACTTCCCCCTGTATATGCTCATAGGGTATCAAGTCTCTTCTTGGAAACCTGCTGTCCTTCCTCTGAAAGCCACCAGGTCTCCCCCTCCAGGGGACATGGTCAAATGTGAGGCACCAGAGTACGTGAGAAAGTCATATCCCACTCTCCACTCTACTGTGGAGAATGTTCTGAGATTCCATCTTACACACATCAGAATGGTAGCTAGATCTTGCAAAAACTCCTTTGTGTTGTTTTAAAAATGAATTTTCCTTCCATCTATTCCTTTCTTTTTTTTCCTTTTTCACAGTGACATAAAATATGTAACTTATTAGCTTTAAGGTAACAAGCATGCTAATTAAGTGGATCCAAATGAGCCAGGTGCAGCACTGGGCACTTGGAAAAGCAAAGGTAAAGTCCAGACACCTGGTGGGGCCATGCCTCTGTGAACAGTAGGTTTGGTGTCCATGGGGATGGGAGTGGGATGGGGGTGGGGGTGGGGTGAGGGTGGAGCAATGAAATCTCCCTGTTTTCCAGGCAGTGAGAGTTGAAATAACTAGTCTGGTCTCAGTTACCAGTGTGGAAAAGGCACTTGGGGTTCTGCACTCTGATTCCTGGGGGACCAGGGGCCAGCTTGTGTTTCTGTGGGATCAATCCAGGATGGGGAAACTGAAGCCAGGCT
The DNA here is from genome assembly GCF_964271855.1 of Acomys minous. Taxonomy (NCBI): domain Eukaryota; kingdom Metazoa; phylum Chordata; class Mammalia; order Rodentia; family Muridae; genus Acomys; species Acomys minous. The sequence goes on along the minus strand of NC_140499.1, from coordinate 56,269,981 downwards.
CCAGTTTAGGCAAAGGACCAGCTGTGAAGCCTTGACCAGGCTGAGCCCTCTACTCCGCTGTCCCCCCAGGCTGCTTTGCCGATACCATATTTTCTTCATGTGTAAACATTGCGCCCTTAAGAATTGCCAGGATCCCTTCAAGTTGGTCTGAGCCCAACTACCTTGTCCTTTACTGTAGCCCCAGTGTTTCTGGGCTCTAAACCTGACTGTACAGCCCCATTTGGTGCCCCTTTGAGGAAGTCTGTTTTTGTTTAAATATTGGGAACCAGTGCAAGGGAAAGATACTCAACTTTATCGTTTATTTCATTCTTTAGTTATTGGTATTGTGACACTACTGATTGCTATTTTTGCCCCCAGCTAAAATGGACAGGTCTTGGCCATCTTATAGCTGTGTGTGTGTGTGTGTGTGTGTGTGTGTGTGTGTGTGTACGCCCATGCCCCTGTGTGCCCCTGCATGCTGGCCTGTAGCCCTAATAATTGTCATTTATAGCCTTGCATCTATGGGGGAAAATGCATTCTGCCTTTCAAACCACAGCCTCGCAAATGCACTTTTGGAACACAGTCTGTTTGTAAGCTGAGGCTGACAGTATTAACAAACAGCTCTTGGCCCAGGGCAGCACCACAACCAAATGACATGTGGTTTAAGGTTCATCTAAAAGCCAGTTCATTTAAATAATGCTTGCTAGACCCAGGGCTCTCAAGTCCTCTGGTTTCTGGGTAGTTTAGAGTGGAGGGCAGCCGAGTCTCCACCGTGATGAGGGTGGGTGTGGTGTGCCCGCTCCCTAGGAGAAATGCCACATTCCTGCTTTTAATGGCTTGCCCTGCAGGTTTTTTAGGACCGAGCCTCTTCCTAGGGCAAGCTTTTCAGTTCTGCTGAACAATTGATCTTGAGAAAGAGGAACCCCTTTAAAAGAGCAGCCCGTAGTTTCAAGCCTGGAAGTTCAGCCAGGGTCATTCTGGTTTATTGAGTGCAGGGGCCCCTCAGTGGGAGGGAAAACCACATTTCAGCCCTCCCTGGGGCTCCTGTTCCTGCCCTCACCCTCTTTTCTTCTTGCCAGTGCCTTTAACGTGTCTCCTCTTTACTAAGTTAGAAGCCAGACGGCCCTTCCCAGGCAAGCTAGTCCGTTGACCTAGCCAACAAAGAAGTTCATCTTTCTCAGACACTCAGTTTGCCCAGGCATTGGGTAAGCCTAGGTTAGCTTATGTGTCTGATATCAGCTTCTCTGTGGAATCATCCTGCTCCCTGCCCCCCCCCCCCCCATGGTAGCTGTCACCAGTTCACGGCAAGATCAAAGGAGTGGGTAGCAACATCCAGGCTGTCCCAGCTGCCTGGCCCCAAGGCTGTGGTGTGGGGTCCTATATTTAGGACTTGCCAGCATGGCTGCAGTACTTCAGGTTAATTGCCAAAAATCACACCACAGAGCCGTTCCACCCAAGTCACATTCTTATAAAAGAGATATAAGAATAGTCTTAAACTAGGCCAGCTATAGACTCTCCAGCCGGAGGCCACCATTAATTTTGACTTCTAACACACATGCCTGGCTTGATCTCTGGTTCGTATCCATGACAATAGCTGAAAATTATTATTTTATTATTATTATTATTATTATTATTATTATTATTATTATTATTATTATTATCATTATCATTAATATCATTAGGTTTACACCAGGGCTAGAGCCAGGGCTTCCTGTGTGCTGGCTAGCTCTCTGCCACCGAGCCCCTTCCCCGTTCCAGGTAACTGAAACTTTTTGTAGTATCTCTACTTCTAATGATTCCCAGACACCCCACCCCCGACCTGATGCTTGCAGACCACTCTCGCTCTCTTCCCCTCGTCCCAGGCTGCCTCTGTCCCTCACTGGTCTGTCCCAGACCCCGTTGGCAATACAACTCCCTGGACCCTTTGCTCTCCTGGGCTTTTGCATCCAATTCAATTCCAGATTGCTCAGTATTCAAGGTGCTGGAATGTCGACTCATTCCCTTTGTGCTTGAGGGGGGCATTCCAAGACATAGTGGATTCCTGGAATTGTGGGTAGCACCAAACTATTAACTGAGGGAGTTAGTGAGGGTCTAGCAGCTGGGTAGTGCGTAAGGAGGGACACAGTGGACAAAGGGGTAGCGGTGGTTATGACCTTAGCAAGACATCGCCACAGAAGATTTCACTGTGCTTGCTACCCAGATAGTGAATGACTTTAAACTGCTGACTTGTCTATCTCTAGATTTTCCCATGTAATGTTTTAAGGCTACAGTTGACTACAGGCAATTTATACTAATCAAAGCAAAACCATGTGTGTGTGTGTGTGTGTGTGTGTGTGTGTGTGACACACACACACACACACGCGCGCGCACGCACACACACACACACACACACACACACACACACACACACACACACGGGGGTCGGGTAGGGAGAGGGAGGGAGAGGGAGGGAGAGAGGAAGAGTCCAAACCGCTGAAGACTAGAGACTGCCTTCCACTTAGCCTTCACTCCATTTGTAGCCAAATCAAATTGGTGCCAGCTTTGCTCCAGGCCTCTCCCTGGCATTTGGAGGGAGAGGAAGGACAGATGGTCCCTTCCTGCCCATCACCTGCAGAGGGTCCCCTTAGGAAAGAGGGCTGTTGTTACTGTGGCCACAGCCTTTTCAGACCTACCCATTCCAGAACCACTGAGAAATGCACAGGGTTATGGACTGCCAGTAGGAAAAGAGGCTGCCAACGCGCCCTCAGCACAATTCCATGCAGTACCGAATGAGCACCTGCTGCTACTTATTGAACAGTGAGCATGCCCTACACATCTGTGTGAGCAGGTTCTCATTTTACAGGAGACTGTTCATGTTTTGTAATGGGCATGTGCTATAGCCATGTGCCATGTAGAAGCATGGTCTAGTTAACAGTGGTTTCTGTACTATTATGGTCCCATAAGACTCTGTGACCTACTGGTATCAGACTGTCTTCGTTTGTGAGGGGTAAACACATCAATAAGAGCCCCTCGCGATGGATTTCTCGAAACTCATTCCTGCCGTTAAATGGCACGTGACTGTGCTTCCTAGTCTATAGCATGTTAATTAGGATGTGTGCTTTTGTCATCACTTGGAGGTGCTCTGACATGGTTGGGAGAAGGAAGTCAACACGAAGGGCAAAGCCTAGGCCTGTCCTGTTTTACTTGCTTTCCCAGCCCTATAGAAAATGATCGTCACTTTCTGTGTTTTGCTAGAGGACAAATGGAAAGATAAAGGAAGGGATGGCGATCTGGTGTTTGACAGTAGTGAATCCTACAGGAGTCCGCCAGAGGTCTGTGATTTGAGACAGGAAGATGTTCCAGGAGCACTATTGATGGTTGAGGCAGTGGGATTTATCGACAAGCAGCTGGGCTTTATTCAAGTCTCAATTGCAACACACCCACAATGTGATTTCCAACCATGGGACACCTGGCTTTGTAAACAGTGCCACTTTTACACTATATGGTCTGTCCATCTGTGGTTCTTATAGATTCACACACTGGATTGCTCACCACCGTGGACTCCAAGACGCTTTCATTGCCTCCAGAAGAAACCCAAAGCTCATCAGTGGTCTCACTTTACTCCCTCCCTGGCCTATCACGTGGTGAACACCCATGTCTCTTCCATCTTCATGGCTTGTCTATAATGAACATTACATATAAATGCAGCCCTATATTGTGTGGGCCTTTGCCTCGTGTCCGCTGCTGTGCTTCCAATGTTCATACAGTTAGTGCGCATCAGCACCCCGTTCCTCTTTGTGGATGAATAATATTCCATTTCAGAAACGCAGCCCATTCTGTTCACAAATCTAGAACTTTGGGGTTGTTTATACTTTGGATCCAGTGTGGATAATGATGCTGTGGACAGTTGTGAGCAAGCATTCTTCGAGAACAGAGACTTCCATTCTCTTGACTCCCGTATCAACCCGCACAGCTGATGATGAACACAGTAACTGTATATGCTTAGAATTCTGTCAAACCATTTAACAAAATGGCTGCATATTACAGTTCTTCCTGTAATGCATGAGCAATTTCACATCCTCACTCGATGACTATCTGGCCTTTTCCTGTCAGTTATTCTGGTGGGTATGAAGCAGTGTTTCAGTGTGGCTTTGGCCTGTATCTCTGTATCCTTTTGTAGCCTTGTTGCTCATTTCAGAGTCTTTGAAGACATGTTGTCTTGGGCCTTTGACTGGTTTTTTGTATTTTCCCTAATTCTGTTGTTCATAATTTTTTCCAGTAAACTGTGAAATGCATGTACTTTTACATATATCTCTGTTTTCTCTTGCTGCTTTTGACCATGGTGCTGTAGTTATTGCTTGTTGCTTAATCCAAGGCCTTGGAGGCTCCAGTTTCTTCGAAGAGTCTGCGGTTAGATCTGAGTTTCTGTTAGACGTGACGTAAGGCTAGGACCCATCTTCTCTGCTTGGTGTTGCTTTGTCTGTTTGTATGCAGATAACCAGTTATTTATTATGAAACTATTACCTCCCCCATTGAATTATTATTTTGCTATGATTGTAATTATTTATTTCTAGATACTTGATTCTGTTGATCTTTGAGCAGGTTTGAAAAACTGTCTTAACCATTGAAGGATTGTATTAGATTTTGGAACATTAAATTTGAAAGTGTGAGCCATCCAGCTTTGTTCTCTGGCCACATTATCGCAGATGTTTCCAACCTCTGTCTATTCATAAGAATTTTTATAGTTTGTTGGTTTCCATAAAAGAGACAGCTGGGATAGCGACAGAGATTGACGTGGATTTGTAGACTAGTTTGAGGAATGTTGTAATATATAATATTAAAGTTTCTAATTCACGGACATTGGGTGCCTTCCCTTTAATGTAGTTCTTTGTACATTTCCTTTCTGTGATTTCGTTTTGGATTTAGTGTGAAAGTGTTAAATTCCATTTGTAAGATTCCAATTTCTGATTCTTATTTTTAATATGGCATACTCAATTTTTGGGACTTCCCAACATGGTCACTACCATTTAGAAAAGGAAGGTGACTTCTCTGTTTAGATGACACCGTGGAATAGTCTTTGAGTCAGATAGTCCCCCAAAGGAACAGGGCTGTGCTAGTCAGCCTTCTCATTGCCGTGCCAAAATGCCTGACACAAACAAGTTAAAAGGAAAAAAGGTTTGTGTTTGCTCTTGGTTTTAGAGGGTTTGGCCTGTCCTGGTGGGGAGGACATGGTGGTGTAGAGCAGTTTACATCCTGGCAGCCAGGAAACAGGGAAAGGAAGAGACCAAGCAAGATGCAGCCCTCAAGACAACTTCCCTATGATGTATTATTGCTTTCCTTCAACTAGGTTTTATCTCATACCTCTCACCATTTCCTAATAATGCCATCATATTATGTACCCATCAAGGGCTAGGGCAGAGTCTACATGATGTCACTCTCTCCAAGATGCCCAGAATTGTGCTTTCCTAATGCACTTAACACACTTGTGTTTCTCCATCCTGCAGTCAAGTTAGCAGCTGCAATTAGCTGCCACAGGCAGTGTAGTCTCTCTTAACTGTCTTAATAGACCGCATGCCAGTGTGACTCACTGTTTCTGTCTCTGTAAGCATGTTTATGAATGATCCAAAACTCAACCTAAGCCAAACATTATTCATTCGCCTCTGGTTAACTATTCATGGCGTCTCGGAAGGCCACATATTGATTGTGTGTGCACCTGTCTTTTTCACTGGGGTCTGAGTCCTCTTGGAAGGCCCACCCCTGGGTCACCAGAATCTGGTGTAATTCCTCTAGAACAAAGTTAGGGTAGGGCAGAATTGCCGCATCCGTACCTTGGCACTTACCTAGCTTGTGGATACACACTTGGTCTATATTTATTGATCAGTAAACCACTGTCAAATAACCCGGTGGTCAGCAAATATTTGCTGAGTTAACAAATGTGTTTCCTAGGCAGAAATTCTACTGCTCAGTCCTTCAGACTCAGTAACTGCATAAAGGAAACAGAGGTTGAAGCGTAGTCACTGGGGGCTTATGCCTGCATTTTCGTTTTAGCGTGGATACACCCTCCATCCAAAGACATTGAAAACCTCTGACGTAGTGTTGTCTGATGAGGAAACAGGGAATGGGAGGTGGAAAGTAGTTTTGGGTGCCTGAGCCTTTTGTGCTATGAATTTCAGCCTACAGAACTGTGTTTATAAGCAGTGCTTTTACCTTTGTGCAGCTGGGAAATGCTACTCAAAGAACTTTTAAGTTTGTTTTTATAGACCAAATCCTATCTTGAGCTATTTATTAAAGGGAAAAGCAGTGAGTTGGCCAGGGATATACAATTTTAATATCCTTTAGCTTTTCTGTTTAGGGCAATCCTCTACTTTAGACATTTGAGCTTCTCCATGAGTCACAAATCGTTTTAAGGAGCTCAGAAGTCCAAAGCTCTCCCTGTTTCCGTTCATGGATGCGCGTTCATGTTTCCATCTGCCTACAAGAGAAGCCTGGTAGTTGAAGAAATACTGAAGACCACAGTCACAAACCTTTCAAGAATAAATAAGCTACGTTTGTTAGAGCAAAATAAAACAACGATAAAACCTAGCGCAAGCCTACTGGCTCTACTCCAAGCACACCTTAGTGTTTGTGCCAACATCAAAGATAGGAGCGAGTAGTGGGCACAGCTGGACAGTCCACACAGGAAGACATACATGGCAAAAAGCTAGAGTGACTGAGGGAGACCCTGTCAGGCACCAACATGCTTTCTAGAGCCCAAGGTTGTGTATCCCATTACGTTTAACGTCTGGCTTGTTTGGAGAGCGAACATTCAGGTAGTTTTACTTCTTCCAACTTTGTTTGCTTGTTGGTTTTGACATGCTCTAATGTAGCCCAGGCTGACTTTGAACTTGCTGCGTAGGTGACACTTTGACCTCCTGACTGCCCAGCCTCTACCAGCACCTGGGAGTGCTGACATTGTATTCGCTGCCATTGCACCTCTGTTTTTTTTTTTTTTGCAAGTGGTTTCTTTATGCTACCTCTGCTGAACTGTGTCTATCCCCACTCTGATGAGTTTTGATAAAGTGAATCTTTTATTTACAATTTGCTTCCTTTGTTTTTCCCTCATTTTTGTCTCCCCCCCCCCCCCAGCCTTGAGTCTCCCAGTTTAACTGTTTGACGCTGGGTGCTGTAGAGGGCACAAGGTCCTCATGATCACTGATAATACTAGGGGAACCAGAGTGTTAAATATGCATGGCTTTTTCATCAGTAGAAATGATTTCTGCCTGTTTCTGCCTGGAAAGCTGGAGATGGATGTGGCTAATAACTTGGTGGTCTGTGCTACCTTCAGGACCAGGCCTCATCCAAATCCTCCAGACTGTTATGCTTATCCTAGACTCTTCCCAGACCCCTGAGCACTGCTTCTCCATCAATAGAACCCATTCTATAGAAGAGGTCGCCGGTACTTTGCAAAGGAGTTCTAATACAGCTGTGCCTCAAACTTTATTGTGGTAATTGTCCGGAGGAGACTTTCCCCAAAGCTGTACTGTGTTTTAAGTATATTAAAAATAAATGGCTCAGATCACTTGAGCCGACACTGACTAAGTCACACTGAACCGGATTTCCCTTCTTGCCTCACGGTGATTGTTACTCTGCCAGCCAGGAGTGTTTGTAGGGACAACCTCCCCCTCCCCCAACAACCTCCGCCCCTCCCCCTGCCCCCCCCACCAACAAAGTTTCCATCCTGTCCTCCCCCCCCCACCTCGACTCCTGGTCAGCCTTTATAGAGATCCACCGGATTTGCCTTGAGTTTGAGGATCTGATGAGAAGCCGAACCAAATGGCAGTGCAGGGAAAAATGGAAGGGACCGGCTAAACCGTGCAAGCCAGGGCAGTGGACCACATTAGCTGTGGAAGGAGAGGAGCCTGAGGTGCTGGAGAGAGATGGCCATGGATAGAAGGCAAGAGGCTCGTCAGCTGGATTGATAAAGTGCTGTTAGATGAAGGCCTCACATGATCATCATTAAAAATGTCAGACTTGGGGCTGGAGTGGTGACTCAGTGGTTAAGAGCCTGTGCTGCACCTGGGGACGACTCAAGTTCTCTTTCCAGGACCCACGTTGGGTGGCTCACAAATGCCTCTAACTCCAGCTTCAGGGTATCTGACGCCATCTTCTGGACTTGTCAGGCATTGCAGTCTTGTGTAGACACATATGCACACACACCACACATACACATATACACACACTCATACCATCTACACACACACATATACCACACACACACACACCATAGCACATACTTATACACATTCACACACATACACTAAAAAAATAAGATAAAAGCAAGTCTTTTAGAAAGTCCGAGTAGACAGGAACTGCTGTGTTCACATTACCCGTGTGCCCTCTCCAGATGAGTTGCCAGTTTTACAGATATAATCTTTTGGTTGTTTTTCTTCATTTCTTTACACGATCTCTATAAGGAATAAAAACCAATGCCCATGTCCTCTGTACCTAAAGCATGCCTGGCACACTATCAAAAGATATTTGCTCCCTGGGTACTGTGCAAAGGCAAGTGTCCTGTTTCCAGAGTTCATCCCAACATCGAACAGCTTACAGGATCTGCTTCCCATGGGCTTGAATGGGTTAGGAGTGCTGCTGCCTGGTCTCTGGGCCTCAGTTTCATGTGCTGGATAGAACTTCTAAGTAAGCTTTATAAGAAAATAATGAGGCATATGGCTAGACATTGCTAAGGTCTGCTTGTGTCCTCCGAAGGTCACTGTAAAGTCATGGTGGCAGAAGTGAAATTGCTGCCTGCTTAACGAGGTCCAGGGAGGTTTGCTCTTCCTTTTGCCATATTAGGAGACAGTGAGAAGGAACTGTGTACGAGGCAGAGAGGCTTCACCAGTCACTGAGTCTGCGGCTCCTTGGCCTTAGCCTTTCTGTCTGCCAGAGCTGTGAGAAATAAATTTCCATTGTGGATTAATTGCCCAGTCTAAGCTGTTTTGCCCACAGTGGCCTCCATGGATTAGGACAGACCTTTATGCCTGTCTGCCTGTCTGTCTGACTCTTTCTTACCCTGTTTTTCAGCATCCTCTCTCTTTGTCCTGACTCCCAGGGGATGGTCTCCAAATCACAGCTTTCTGTACCTCAGGGTCAGAGCTTAAATACTGAAGAGATTGAGCCAGGTGGTGGCACACGCCTTTAATCCCAGCACTTGGGAGGCAAAGGCAGGTGGATCGCTGTGAGTTTGAGGCTAGGTTGGTCTACAGAGTGAGTTCAGGACAGCCAAGACTACACAGAGAGACCTTGTCTCAAAAAACCAAAAAAAAAAAAAAAAAAAAAAAAAAAAAAAAAAAAAAGAAAAGAAAAAGAAAAAGACCCTGAAGAGATTGCCACCCTCACAATGGCTGCTCTTTCCCCCTGTAAGACTCTCCAGCAACTGAACAGCTGGGCTTTCTGCGACCTTTCAGCTCAGAGTCCCCCTCCACTTTCCCGGAAAGAGCCTTCAAGTCTCTGCTGTCTGCAGCGAAATCTGGCTGAAATGCGAGATACATGCTAACTTACGGGGAGACAATCCCTAAAACACTGCAGCAGCTGATAACTTCAACCTGCTGGAGGAAGGACTGGGCCTCCTGAGAAGAAAAGGACAGAGGTCCCTCACAGGTTTTTTGTTTGTTTGTTTTTTGTTTTTTGTGGTCAAAGGAGACGTGAGAGAAAGAAGAGGCACAACAGGATGTAAGGTTTATATACAAAGAATATAACGTTTATCTGAAATATTTACAGTGTTGGTTAAAGCAATATTTTTACAACTTTTCCAGGTCAGCTACTACGTATATTACAGGTAAGCTACAAATGATTCAATTTGCAAAAATGGAAAAGTGGAGTAAAAAAAAAATGTTTTAAACGAAGCTTAAAATACTCAAGTCAATTTATACTCTGTGTTCACTTTGCCCTTTATTTGAAGGCATCATGCAATGAGCAACGGTTGCTGTGCTCTCCAAAATGGCAGTCTTGCAGCTGGGATGGGATGCGTCTAACAGTCCAGGTGAGTGAAGGTGTAAAACGAGCAATGAAATGTTTTAAGACTTAGACTCGGAGTCTCAGGCTGCACTTAAGGAAGACGTTGAGATAACAGCCAGCTTTATCTCAACCAAGTCTGGGACCCACAAGTTTAGACCACAGAGAAAAATTTAAAAAAGAAAAAAAAGAAAAGAAAAAAGAAAAAAAAAAAAAGAAACAATCTGCCTGGCATGGCAACTTTAGTGCACGGTATAAACCAACAGACTGACCAAAGAGGGAACATGCCCTCAGTCACATGACTACCTATTCAAAACTAACCTTAAAATGAGCTGTTTTAGAACTTCATAAAAAATAGCCATGGTTTTATTAGTTTGAATATTTCTACAAGATCTGGATGGACTTTCGCTTTATGTGAAAACAGCCATCCATTCCAGAAGCCTCCTAGGGCCTTTAAAATTCAAGAAATGTTAGGGGTACATACATGCAAGAGGCAAGGCAGGCCGCTCCAAGCTGGGTCTGGAGCTTTGGGGGGGAGGGGAAGCGGCTGTGCTTGGGAAACCGGAAGTGAGGTCGCAGAGCGGAAGTGGTCCACAGAGGCCACGGCCTGACCCTGTCAGAAGCCACTTCTCTAGGAAACTAGCATTGCAGCTTGCGGATGCTGCGGGAGATGCGTTTGAACTCTCGCTGGCCTTTCTGCCACCGCTTCACGGAGGTGATCACCAGCTCCCCGCCCTGTTTCTGTCCCATGACCAGATAGGGTGCGTTGATGTCATTCATCTCGTCACAGGTGCACTGCAGGCTGTCTTTGAGCCACAGCACCGATTTCTTCAGATCCCTCTCGGACACACCGTTCAGCTTGTAAATGGTCTTGCTCTTGGTCTCCAGGATGATTTTGGTGTCCCTGTTGATGTAGGTTATCTCTTTCACTTTGATTTTCAGTGCTGTGAAGGCAAAGAGGGGTGGGAGCAAGAACCCGGAACAGGCGTTACGATGAGGGAGACCCCGTAGTTTGTAAGCTTTGCTGCCTGTTCTGCACTTGGTCTATGGCGGAGTGGCGGAGAGGGAGGGGACCTTCCTTTAACCAAACAGACTGTCTGTCAGGGCTGTGGGTAGGGGCTTTGGCCCTGGGGGCTGCAGGTGGCTCCATTTCTAAATCCCCAAAGCATTGGCAGGGCATTTTGTTTTCAATAAGCCACCCCACCCCCACCCCCATCACCTTCTTGGAGGACTCAGTTAACCCTTCCCATACCGCGCCCTCCATTGGTAAGTCGCCCTGCGTGTGGTTCCCACTACTCTGAGCAAAGGACTCTCCTATTGGAGGCGACTCCAGCCGAGAAGAAATGCCTAACTTCTTAGGTGAAACACGAGCCTTCCTGGCTGCAAACATTACACTCGGTTTACTATGTCAGAGAGGTTTCTACACAAACCTGCGAGGAAAACGGTATCACAGTTACTGTTTTCTGAAGAATAGATTACAGGGAAAGGGGAATAGGCCTTGCAGCTGCTTTTGATTTGGTAAAGTAACAAGGAGGAGGGAGGAAAAAAAAAACCCACGCAAGTCTCTTTTTTAAGAGCACAACGTGTTTAGCCATAAAAGTGTTTTTCTGAAGACTTCATCCTCGTTTGCTCTCATTTGCCTGGCCAAGGCCAAGGCATTTACAGATCATGTATGTACTGTGTCCAGAATCTGTATGTAGAGTCATTAGAACGCAAAAGACCGAAAAGTAAGTTGTTTGCTATAAAAGACACGTTTTATAGCCATGAATACTATACATTAGGCAACATGCACACACACACACTGTGCTTAAATTTCAAGACTCCACACACGAAGGAAAAGGATAGAATTTTCAGGTTAGAAAGGGTCATCCCATTAAAGGCTCATTAGGACACAAAGATGCAAATTGAGAGAAGTGTTGGTGACTTGTGCCAGGCCACCCAGGTAGCTCTTGTCCCGTCTTAGTGCCCGAGCCCTGTTCTACACTACCACCGTGTTCTCTTGAGGGGACGTCACATTCCTGTCTGCTCGGAGCCTTAAGTTGCTCAACTCCAGTGTGACCTAAGACCCGTGGTGCCACCGACAGCTGCAACAGATGACATGCATGTATGACTTGCCAACTTTGATGGGGTTTAATGCATTGTTTAAATTAGTAATAGCGCAGAGTTTTGTGTGTGTGTGTGTGTCTTTGAAGTTTTATTTTCCTTTTAAAAACATTTCGGACAGGGAACTCAACTGAGCTTGGCTTTCCAGCCAAAATGGAAGAGATGGATACCTAACCAGGTAAAGCATGGGTGCCGTGACCTGGTGAGTGACCATCTGAACCACAGCACCGACTCCTCAGAGTTTACGGACTGCACCGTGTTGAAATGTCACGTGTTCTTGTGCTTCTGATAGGGGCTGAGGGGCCGCCATAGGTAGAGGTGAATTGAACTCACTATGCACTAGTGAAGAGTTTTGTCTCTGACTCACACAGACAGGGCCAGTGCCAGGCTCCACTTGGTCAACGAGACAGTCCTGAGCTTTAGACACTGGAGAAGAACCATCACTTTGAGCTAGGAGGGATGTTAATTGTGTTTGCTCTTTAGTGCTAAAGGACATGCCATGGGGGAAGTGCTGGGGATTCGCTTTAGGCCTTAAGCTGAGACAAAACACACAGAATCAAGGATCCCAAATAACCTTCTTGCTCTAGAAGGTGTGACTGGGGATTCAGGGTGTGGGGGGAGGCACAAGTGATGGTCCAGCACTCAGTGGCATGCTGTGTATGGGGGTTGGGGTGAGGGCAGTAGGAGGCTCCAATCCCGGGCCTGTGGCATGTACAACCTGTACTGTGGAGGTAAGGAGAGGCTTTGCATTTGTTTGGAGTGTGTAGTTGGGGTAGGGATTGCTGCTCCTGCCCAGGGGAAATGCACAGTAAAGAAGCTCCATCGCTCAGCCTGTTCCATCTACCACTCCCCAAAGAGCAGATGCAAAAAGGAATACCCTCTCGTTGTCTCTATCTGGGTCAGAGGAGTAGGGCAGCAGAGAGCAAAGTCTCTGACGGCTGCGCTGGCCAGACACACTGGCACCGCTTCTTTGGCTCAGACCTTTATATGGCGCTTTTGAGAAAGTATGCCTTGCAGTAGGTAAAGCTACAAAAGCAAGCAAGCGTTGTGTGTGGGTTTCCTGACAGTATCTGCTTTTGAGTCCCGTGGAAGTCAGGAGAGAAAGCTCAATGGGTAGCGCAGACAGCATGGGCTGCTGGGGAGAGCAGTTTACAGAGTTGTAAATGTTACTAAATTAGCTATCTGACACAGGAGCAAAGGGCTGTGATTTGGTAAGAGTCCCAAGACTGAGGACTATCCACTGTTAGCGCGCCTGGCTCCAGAGACAGCTTGAGGTCTGTATGTTTGAAGACAGACATAGGAAACCTTATGGGTCCCCCCATGAGGCTTCTCCTGCTTGGCAGGGTTACTTAGTTAGGACTTTGAACTTTTATTCTGCCTTTCTCCTTCCTCAACAGCGTCAAGTATTTCCTTGTGTCAGGGCTACAGTTCAGGCACCAGGCAAGGTTCAACTCAGGACACTTCCTGGAAGGATCTGAAGCCAATGAGGAGCAGGACCAGGGCTCTTCTCGCTGTTAGAGACTGGACTCAGCCTGAGAGTTAAGGTGGCAAGGTGTGTGTGTGTGTGTGTGTGTGTGTGTGTGTGTGTGTGTGTGTGTGTGTGTACCAGGGTCCTCAGCCTTAAGGATCTGCTGAGTGTGCAGACATGGATCTGTTAGACTCCATGCTGTTTGGTAGACCTGTACTCACCAGGAATGTCCAACTTTTGACTGCCTGTGTAATGCCCTTAAGGGATTCCAGCCCCTCAGACACAAACAAAGGTGCCTATCCTTGGAGCAGGAGTAAAGCAGCAGTCAGACTGCCTGAGGCTACGACCTGGGCAAAGTCCCGGCTAAGCCTTTCTGATTTTGGCTTTGCCCCTTGTCTAGCTCTTCTCCTCCCTTCACCCAGAGGCTTTTAGACAGCAGGTAGGTGCAAGTAGTGTTCTTTGCAGATAAAGTCTCTGTCCTTCCTCCTATAATCTCCTAAGGGCAGTGACTTACTGCTTATGCTCTTTGAATATTACCTGTGTTGTATTACTGCACTGCATCACGACCTTTTGTTTTGTTTTGTTTTTGTTTTTTTTTTCGAGACAGGGTTTCTCTGTGTAGCCTTGGCTGTCCTGGAATCACTTCGTAGACCAGGCTGGCCTCGAACTCACAGAGATCCGCTTGCCTCTGCCTCCCCAATTATAGGTGAATGCCTGATCCATCATGACCTCTTTCACCTCATCTAACTTGGAAGACTTTTAAACTATTAACTTTTTAAACTTTTTTTTTTTAACTATTTGTAAAGCCGTGACAAATGTGTCACGATGGGCTACAAATAGAGTGAAAATGTGTTTATTTGCTGCAAGTGGAAATGCTTATTTTGGGCCACTTTAAGAGCTTGACTATGTTTTGCTGAGGGTAATATGTACTTTCCAGGTCTTGGCATACAAGTCAAGCAATATAAAAAGGATACACACACACACACACACACACACACACACACACACACACACACACACAAACACAGAGCCAGAGATAGATTAGAAGTTAGCTATTGAGCACGGGTGATTTGGGAAATTCTCATTCGATTATTGTTTAAGGAGAAACAGTGAATGTCTCCCAGTGTAACTGAGTTTGAGACAGTTACATATGAAGAGAACTGAGCCAATTAGGTGACATCTAGGGAACAGGAGATGTGTCTTACCCAGCCTCACTTGGTGACTTCTTGTGCTTTACATTTTTTTAAGTCTTCCTGGTAAATAAAACTGGGATGGATGTGAAATCTGTTGCTGGTGGCAGTTACTTACCAAAATCATTTTTACAAAGAGTTTCCATGATGTCATTGTCATCCTCATTTTTAGTTTTGCAGGCTTCACACACCTTGGGAGCTGGAAATGTGAAAAGATCTTTAGTGGAGTTTGCTTAAAGGGGAACAGCAGGTGGCGTCTGTAAACAACTCCAAAGGGCTCAGCCAGGCCAGATCAGCCTTTGTCCTGTGTGACCCCTGCTTCTGCCTCCTCTATAAAAGCAGGACCCCCACATTCCCAAGTGCTGCGCCTTCCATCTCTGGCTGCTGCTGTGTGAGATGAGAGCAGCCCCATGCCCTGCACGGACGACCCTCAAATAAAGAGGGAGCCGTGGCCAGTGGGTAAGTGTGTCTTTCAGTTCATCCTCCCACAGCTCTCCAATGGGTTCAGTCCTTCCCAAGTCTCCAAGGGGAAAAGGCCAAAAGATCCAAACCCTGGAGGGACTTGGGAAAATGTGTAACCATAAAATACAGCGGAAAGACCGTTCTCATCTGTAGGACGTCACAGGGGAAGCCCCTTCTGCTGCTCAGGAGGGCTCTAAGTGTGTAGGGGTCCTTCATAGATGTTTTCTTACTGGGCTGGGAAGGATGGGCAGTGTTGTGCTGCGAGGAACCCGTTTGCATCTTAGAAGCACATCTCAGTAATCCCAACAGCCAGCTTTAACTGGCTCTCTTTCACCTCATGCTTCCTGCCAAGTTTGTGTTTTGACTTATGATTTACTTTATTATTTCCCTTCAGCTCTCTGGGACAGGTGCGTGTTGCCTATCTTTTCCTGTGCAAGCACAAAAACCTGGAAGACAAGGTAGTGCCAATGAAGGGGAACTTGCTGCGAGGTTTGTCTGAACAGACCCAGGGATTTTTTTGTGAGCTTGCACAGCTATCAGTCTGCCTAAGGCTGTTGAAGAAGAACATACTTGCATGAAGAAAACATTGTCTTTCTCTAATTTATAAATATGCCCACTGGTGTCTTTAAAATTCAAGGGCAATTGTATAGGTTTTCACTAGTATGAAACTGAGTTTTCACAGAAAAAAAAACAACAAACCCTTGTGACTCATAATAGAAAACATATCTGATTTTTGAAAATATCAAAGAGCAAAATTTACAGGCATATAGACATATTTTGAAGAAGGAAAGCGAAATTTGGAAGAATACCCAGTATATGTTTTGGGGTTGATAATAGGAAGAAAAACAAAAGCAACCCCTACAAACAAAACAAAACAAAAAACAAAACAACAACAACAACAACAAACAAAAACAACTGACCTCAGCTCTCCCAACCAGAGAGAAACACTTCCAATGAGGGGGAAGAGGGAAGGAAAGCTCTGAATGTATAGGAAAAGCTACCAACCTGTGTTGCTTACTCTATGGTATATGTCCGACAAATGTTTGAAAAATGCCAAACATTTGCAATAAATTAGAAACCTAACCAATAAGATGATTGCAGGCTCATGGTGCCTGCCAGGAAAGATTGCTAAACAACTTTGTATTTTCTTTAACTAATGATGTCTGCAGGAAAACAATTAGAGATTGAAAGGGAGATGCTGCTCGAGCCTGAGAGGGATTAGGAAGCCCCCTTTCTATCTCAGGGGGCCTAAATCAGCTCAGACACATTGTATACTTTTTCCTTTTCAGGAGAAATCTCAAGAGCCCATGCGGTTTTCATTGCTTTGATGGGTTTTTGCCTATGCGCTTCCCTCTGTTTTCTTAAAAAACAACAACAAACAAAAACAAAAACAAACAAACAAACAAACAAAAAAACAAAACTGGAGGGAACTCTTTTGCATGATTTTCTTTTCCAGCTAATTAAAACCACCCCTAAGATAAAAACTGTTGTGGCAGGAAGATGATTCTCGGAGATTCCCTTCAACCCCTCTCCTTCAAACACCTGGGCTGTTAAAAACGGAGACTCAAGATTCCACTCGCTCCCAGGCAGTCTTCGTTTTCTCTCCAAAACCTGCTTTGGCAAAGGACAAAAAGTAGCTCGAAAGGTGACCAACGTGTATCGTGTGGTTTTGTCCAGTGGGACAAGAACGTGTAGAGAGAGGCTGAGCAGAAATAGCCTCTGGCCTGGATGCTCATCACTAGGACCCGACCATGCTAAACACTTTCAGAAGCCACAGAGCAAGCAAGCATCTCAAATAGGAATTGGCCACTTTTGTCTGGCTCTCTTAACTCCCTAAGGGGAGCTATCATAACCAGGGAGGAATCTTGGCGCAGGGGTGGGTATCTCAAATTTGATACACGGTATGGCAACAGACTAGGGAAGAGGGGGCGTCTGCCACATCCAAGGCTGGAATGAACTACTAGCCTGGACCAACTAGGATGTGGAGGGGAGGCTGCGGGGTGTCTCCCTCACCCTTCGCCGCCGCCCCCAGTCCTAGCACTTCAGGCTTGTGGGGAGTGGGTGGGACGAAGGCTTACCTTCCTCTGTGGCGGGCAGGAGGTGGTCGCTACTAGCGAGGGGGATGCAGAGGTCGTTGTCCTGTGGGAAACGGTCGCACTCCAGCATGTCGGGCCAGGGGAAGCCGAAGGCGGACATGACCGGGGCGCAGCGGTCCTTCACCTGCACGCAGAGTGAGTGGCACGGCTGGATGGTCTCGTCTAAGTCGTCGAGACAGACAGGGGCGAAGAGCGAGCACAGGAACTTCTTGGTGTCCGGGTGGCACTGCTTCATGACCAGCGGAATCCAGGCGCCCGCCTGTTCCAGCACCTCCTTCATGGTCTCGTGGCCGAGCAGGTTGGGCAGCCGCATGTTCTGGTACTCGATGCCGTGGCACAGCTGCAGGTTGGCCGGGATGGGCTTGCAGTTGCTGCGCTTGTAGGAGAAGTCGGGCTGGCCGAAGAGGAAGAGCCCACGCGCCGAACCCAGGCAGCAGTGCGAGGCAAGGACTAGCAGCAGCAGCGAGGCAGGGCCCCGCGGCATCGTGGATTAGCGACCCCCGGGGGGCGGAGGGAGCGGAGCTGGGGGAAGCGCGAGGCGGCTGGAGCCGGAGCTCGTCCGGGACCCGCACGCTCTGCTCCTAGACTCGGGAAAGCCTGGGGCACGAGCGCGCAAAGCCGGGCGCGGGGAAGTTGGCGCGGGCAAGGCACTGCAAGCCCGCGCTCAGCTCCGGGGGGCTCCGACCCGGGGGAGCAGAGTGAGCTGAGGCTGGGGCCCAGCCAGAGTTTTCTTGGCCTTTTTTATGCAAATCTGGAGGTGAAGGGGGGGAGTAAGGGAGGAGCCAACCCAGAGTAATCTGAGGAGGCAAGTCACTACTTTCTGGGCTGGTTTTGCGTTGAGAATGCCCCTCACGCTCTTGCTTGTTGGAGATTTTCGCTGCGCCCCCACCCCGATGTTGCAGCCGTTGCGCGCGCGCTCTAGCCTTGCAAACCGACTGGCGAGGCCACTGTGTCTCACTGCGCGCGAGCGGAGAGCGAGGCTGAGGCAGCGAAAGTTGAGAAGGCTCGTGGAGCCGGGCTAGCAGCCTTGCGGCTTGGGCTGGGCTGGAACGCGTTTCACGCCCCGCGTGGCCTGCGTCCGTATTGATGTGCTGCCGCCTTTACGTCTCAGCACTGCGTCCCCGAGCAACCATGACCCAGCAAGTGCTAGGCTCTTTGTGCCCCCGGGCCTCCAGCCCAGGACAGCATGCTCAAGGAACTCCGTTTTCTCCAGCCGAAGTTGAGCAGGCTGGCTCGCACACCGTGTTTCCATTGCTTTTCGACGCGTTCTGAATTATAAAACGGAAAAGCAGTGATGCATTGGGTTACTATTTTGCCTGGGTTGTCTGTAGGATTTTGTCATTGTAGAAGACTTGTCAGACTTACAGGAATTTGCCCTCTATTTCTCTTTTTTTGGAGGAGAGACTTTGAATTTGAAGAGAGGTCCATACTGGAAGGCAGCACGGCCTGTACTACATAAGGGTTCAGGATTGCCTCAGGATAGGCCACCAAAGCAATAAATGGGGCTTATGTATGCTAAGGTCAGAAGGCTGACAGGTTGGGAAGGGACAGGCAGAGTCATGTCCTCAGTACATCCTATAACAACCAGGGACACCATCCTGGTCACTGTGGATATGAGAAGTGAACCCACACGCTCTGCTCTGTAGGATTGGGGAGCCTATGAAGGACTGCAAACAAGAAGTGGACTGAGGCTACTATGAACAACAGTAAGGTGCCAGGCCACAAGTAGGGGAGTACGGAGAGACAGAGTGTGAGCGCGCACGTGAGTGTGAGCGCGCACGTGAGGGTGAGCGCGCACGTGAGGGTGAGCTGGGAGTGAGGGGAGCTTCTTTTCCCAAAGCACCCTTTATCTTAAGAGTCAGCCTCCCTTTCAGTGGGACCTTGCAGGGCGTGGGTAGTGACCCTCTTTCCCCGGAAACGATCTTCTTTCATATGTAAGGTGGGCATATTGTTGTTATCGCTTCCTGGATGCTTAGAGGCTGATCACCTTTGCCCAATTTACATTTTCCGTCCTTCGGGACTACGCGCTGAGGGCTCAGTGGCCAGCGTATTTCTGTGGCCCCGCAGTTTATAAGAGGTTAAGGACTGAGGGAGGGCCGACAAAATGGTGTTTCCTACCCGCTTCTGGCCATAGACAAAGCAGGTAAAGATCCAGAGAGTCCGGCTTCCATTTTTTCCTGTTCTGCGGAAGAAAGGCCAGGGTAGTTTCCATCCAATTCACTCTAGGCCTTCCAGTGTCTAACTGAATCAGCCGGGGGCTTAAAAATCCCTCTCCTCAGATACAAACTAGTTTGAAAAGCCACATAAACACAAAAAGGTTAAATCAAACAGCGACGTAGAGCCTGAACGCTGAAATGTTAGGACTTGAAACCTGGGGTGGGACTAGGACAGCGCATTCCCGTGGGGGTCACCTCCCGCCTTCAGATCTCAGGAGTGGGAGCTCAAGAAGCCCAAAACGACTGTGTCTAGTTTGAGTCACTTGCTTTTGTTTTCGGTAGAGCAAGCAGGCTGCTCATGCTCCTGGCGTACTCCAGTGGGCCCAGGCATTGTTTGGGGAGTCCGCGTCCACCCCCGCTCGCCGCCAGAGGGCGCCAGAAGTCTTACCGGAGTCTCCGGCAACAGGGTGCACAGGTCTAGCTCAGGCCCTCCCGCTTGCCAGGCGGACAGTAACCCAGGAAGCTTGTTATTGCAGACCCTTCCAACACCGGTGCCACTTGGCCTGGACACCACTCGGCTCCGGCTGCATCCTCTGCATCTCGAGCGTGGACCTTCCTTTCATCCAAGGCCCGCCAAGTGCATGCCTGTGTGAGAGGCGCGCTCGCGAGGCCAGCCCACTGCTGGGAAGCCCGGCAGTAGCCTCCTACATAGAGGGTGGACCACTGTCTGTATGTAACGCACAACCCAGGGACACTCGGTGACCGTCCCCACGAGGGTTCCTGTATGCGTTTATGTAGCTTTGAGGAAGGAACAGCAGGAGAAGGACGCACTTGGCGTGCTCCAGGTTAGGCCAGGCCCTTCTATGCTTTCTGTAGGTGCCATAGTTCACAGGTTTCCCTCCCCTCCTTACTTTGTGTTCAAAGCAGCAGGCCCTTGCGGTAAAGAGTCCATGCTGAGCCTCTTTCTGCCTATTCCCTGCCTGTTTCCAAGAAGGGAAGCTCAACTCACCCTTGTCTAGTTAATAAACAATGACTATATTGCGATTCGCAGCGCCAAGCGCCAGCATTCTGCTTTGAGGATGCTCCTTATGGCCCCCAGCAATAGACAGGTCCCCTCCTGCCACTCCCCCCCCCCCACCTCCCACCCCCGGCACAAAGCGAACAGTCTCCGACTCCTGCATTTGGTCCTGCCTCTCCATTTGGTGTTTTCAGTCTTTAAGGCATTGATGAAGAATCTTGAGGGACAAAGAAAGCCTCCCTAGTCTCTGCTGCTTGGTTAACCCTTTGTTGATTGCTAGGTTTCGGGAGGTGCAAGACCAATGCTCTCATGCTCAGAAGCTTAGGGTGGAATCTCCAAGCTCTGGAGCTTGTCAACCCCAGATTTGCCCAGCGTCCGTGAAGGTCGCTGGGTACCAGGAAAGCAAGCTTCCTCCCGCACTTTGGAATGGTGTCTGAAAGCATACAGAAGCCCACTCGAAGGAGTGAAAGCAGGAAAAGTCTAGAAGTACAACCCGTGTATGCTGGTTTTTTTTTTTTTTTTTAAATTTCTCGCTGCTCAGTGGGCAAATTCGTAATGAAAACTAGTTTCTTACCGCCTCGCCCCCTCCGCAGTGCTCACATCACAGGACCTTCCTTTAGACAGAAAGCTATGGGTACTAAGTTTTCAGTTTCCTTGTGAACAGGCACGGCCAAGGAGGAAGGGAATGGGGGCATTTAGACTCTGCAGCAGCTTTGAAGGCAAAGTTAGTAGTCCGGAGCAGCACATTCCGGCGAGGAAGAGGATGCAGCAACCGCCTGACCAGTGTCATCTTGTCCGTAGAAATCCTCACTGCCACCTAGCAAGTGGTCAAGATCTTTATCCACCTCATCCCCCCGTATTTATTTATGGGCATCGGTGGGCCACAGCATTCATGTGGAGATCAGAGGACAACTTTAGGGAGTCAGTTCTCTCCTTGTGCCCTATGGGTCCGGGAGATAAAACTCAGGTGGTAGGGCTTGGTGGCAAGCAAGCAAGCTTACCTGCTGAACCATTTCGCTGGTCCCTTGATTGTTACCCTTATGGATTTTCATAACCATAAGGAAACTGAGGTACAGAGGGCTTAAGCAACCGAACCATGGCCACACAGTAAGTGATATAGCTGCCTGCTTTGGGGCCCTGTCCTTTGGCTGTTCAGAAG
Source organism: Acomys minous (assembly GCF_964271855.1). Taxonomy (NCBI): domain Eukaryota; kingdom Metazoa; phylum Chordata; class Mammalia; order Rodentia; family Muridae; genus Acomys; species Acomys minous. The sequence goes on along the minus strand of NC_140499.1, from coordinate 56,248,381 downwards.
TGTTGTTACTTACTTGAATTTTATCCACAGGCCTTCCAGGAGGGATGAGTGCTATCTTCTACAGTGTACTAAGTCTTCCAGGCTCCCTGTGAGGCTGCCGGGTGCCAGGATTCGCTGCAGCCATCTGGGGGCGCCATTTCCCAAACCAGAGAGCGTCTCTAGCCCGGCGACCTTGCTTTCCTTTTGCTGTGCTGTGGAAACTTTGAGGTCTTTTACATTCTTACCGGTTGTTCAAGAGGATGGCTTTTGGTGCTTGGAGCAAACAACGACTTCCTTTCTTAGATTCCCTCTTCGTCCTGCCACCAGCGGGTCCCCACTCCAGGAGAAGCTTCCCATGCAGGAGCAGGGAGGACAGGTGCCAGAGCCAGGTGCTTTGAATTTAAAGAATTGGCTAGAATGAGGGGGGAGACTATGTTAACAACTGAGCGGAGCTGTTGCGTATATTTCCTTAAGATGTCAAGAGCCTTAGCTCCAATCTGGGAAAACCAGCCAAGGGACCAGACCAGGAAAGCTGGCTGCCCGGAGGAGGTCTACGGGGTAAGAACTAAGCATAGCATCCAGTTTTTGCCACGAGGGACTTGGGCTGCAGTCAGGGGTGTGTGAGGCAGAGATCCACTAGGGACAAAGCCAAGCCATGCCATGCCATGCCAGGGCTACCTCACTGATAGAAGGAGCCTGTCGGGGAAGAACAATAAATGCCAGGGTCTCAGGGAGCCACGCGGTTGGCATATTCCAAACAAATATCTGTCTCAAGTACAGCGAACTTGCTCTCTGTCAGAGGACAAGACGTCAGTGAGGGGATACGTAGGAAACTCTGTAATAAGGAGAGGCAGAGACCCACCGCTCATTGGTTAAGACCACTTGCTGCCCTTGCTGAGCAGCCAAGTGCTGTTGTCAGCATCCACACGCCTTTAATCCCAGCACTCGGGAGGCAGAGGCAGGTGGATCGCTGAGAGTTCGAGGCCAGCCTGGTCTAAAAAGCAAGTCCAGGACAGCCAAGGCTACACAGAGAAACCCTGTCTTGAAAAACAAAACAAAATAAAAAAGAGTTGGCTCACAATCCCCTGTAACTCCATTTCTAGACCATCTTGTGCCTCTGTCCTCCACCTGTACTTGCTCTCATGTGGTGCATATACATACATTCAAGCAAACACAATTACACACACAATAAAAAAAATTTTAAAATGACTCCAAAGAAGCTGGACACCCCTGAGGCTCACCTACAGTTCTAACACGAGGGAGACTGAGGCAGGAGGATTGCTGTGAGTTCCAGGCAATCTTTGCCACATAGTGAGTTCTAAGCTTGTCTGCACTTCAGAGACAAACCCCCGTTTCCAGTACAAAGACAAAGGCGGCAACAAGAATGCAGTTGCTCTGCCACGACAAAAGCAACCACACTCACGTTCGTAATCTGCGGCTGCCACGGTGCTCTTCCCTGGTCACGGCAAAGCTCGTCAGCAGCAGAGTGGAGATGCATGAGGGAATCACTTTAGAGAGGCTCCATCTCTCCCTTCTTCCTTCCTTCCTTCCATCCTTCCTTCCTTCCTTCCTTTTTTTTTTCTTTTTGATTTTTCGAGACAGGGTTTCTCTGTACAGCCTTGGCTGTCCTGGACTCACTTTGTAGACCAGGCTGGCCTCGAACTCACAGAGATCCGCCTGCCTCTGCCTCCCGAGTGCTGGGATTAAAGGCATGCGCCATCTGTTCTTTCAAGGAGAGAAATGGCCCTAGAAGTCTTGGAAGGAGTGGAGTGTGTCTTGGCTTCCCTGGACTGCTTCTGCTAAAAAGGAAACCAAACCAAACCAAACCAAGCAACAACAACAAAACAAAACAAACAAAAAACTCAAGCAAACTATAAACAAAGAGTGACAGCAGCTGACGATCCCCAGCAGGGAGAGGCCCTGCAGCCATATCTGCCCCTAGAAAGGAGAGGTCCTTACTGCTTAAGTCGCTCCCTCACAGCCCAAAGCAGCAGCTGTTTAGTAACAGCCTAAGCCATAACATTGGCCCCCACCATTCACAACTTCTTCATTTGGGGGCTAAAAATTTGAAGTCTGGGGCAACAGTTCAATCCCTCTCATCCTTAATTAAAAGTTGAGTGGTACCTTACCTCTGCTCTGTCCCACTGCCTACCCAGCTCACCCTGCCTCTTCCTGGGATCCCAGGAGTTCATCATTCCGATGTACTGCAACTGCTGATGAGATTCTTGGAGTATTGCCTAATTTACTCACATTAAGTAATGCTTTATAGAAACTAAGCCCAAGGCCACTCATAGAGGCTGTCCACTAGAGGCCGGGAAGAAAGTCGGCCTTGGTTGTCCGATGAAGAGCACTGGCCACTGGCTAAGTCTATGCTCACTCAGCTGAGAGTCTGTGGCTATCAGATAAGAGCAGGAAGTTAATGCGACAAGACAGCAGATGGGCCCTGAGCTCCTGCATGTGTGTGTGTCTTCTCCCAGAGATGAGCTGCAGGATAAAAAGCTGCTATTCTCAATGGATTCACTTCAGAGACACTTCCCCGTATCTTGTAATTTGCCTCTCTGGGTCTTTATAATTGGTAGCTTTTTCTTCTCACAGCTCAAATGAAGACATTTGTCACATTCATTAAATTGACTCATCAATATATGACAGGCTCAGCTTTAGTAAGCCGCAAGATTTGGGCAGATCTAAGGCTAAGCATGCAACTTATCCATGCAGACTGTGGTGTCCAGCCCAGGCAGAATTAGCACCCTGGCTGAGTTCACTGGCACTAAGTGTTTATAAAGTTTTCATTAGTAAGCCGAATGTTCCTTAGTAGTTTGTAAATCTCTAGTTGTACAGGGAGGAGTCAGACATTTCACAGAAACATTCGCAAATGTTAAATTGGGTTCCTGGTCCTCGGCCAGTGTGTGAAGTGTCTAGTGATCATCTTGGCTATGCCGGGCAAAGCTTTCTTTTTTTCTTTTTTCTTTTTTTTCTTCTTGTTTCTGTGAAGTTTTAATTAGCTAAAGCAGCTCTCAGCAAGTCTGAAACTAGAAGAAAGAAAAAATGAAGAGTGTTGGAGTCAGATAGTGTGTTATCCGTAGGGGCTCGGACCCCTTCCCGGCTGTCCCGCTTCTGCACTGTAGCCAAAGGCGAATAAGATGGTCTATGGTTTTCTCTTGATCGATTCTTTCCTGCTGCAAACACTGAAAACGTGCTGGAGCCTTCTGCTTGGTGATAGTAAGTTAAAACCTTTGATTCCCGCAGGTTCTTGTTCTATTTGGGGGAGACGGTGCTGGCGGGGTGGGGGTGGGGGCAGATCATAAAGGAGAAAAAAAGAAGAGAGGGCAACCTCTCTCGTACCCAATTTCAAAATAAGATCATGTCTATGTATTTTCATTTTGTTACCCTGAGGTTTATTGACTGCCGCGACAGTTGAAGGACTTTCCACACAGTGTCGCACAGTAGTGAATGCCATAGGATGTCACTGTGTCACCACAGGAGGACAGTTGGTCCTCTTCCTTTCTCACTGGTGCCTTGAAAAGGAATCTGATTAGGTTCCTTGGGGTAAGTCCATCTAGCCAATGAAAAGACTTCTATCATGTTCTGTAGTGTTAATTTTAAAATGTTCCTGACTTCAAGAGATTTTTTTTTGTTTACTGTTGCAAGATAAAAGTAAAATTTCTTCCCTTCTGCATCTACGTTAAAACTGAAGGTGACATAGCTTTCTGAGGGTAAAGAACTCTTCAGTTGCAAACAGACAGTGGGGGAAATCTTCCTGAGGGAGGAATGTGCGTTGCTCAGGAAAGCAATAACAAAGCAAAGACTGGTCAATGGTTGGCCCTATTTGGGTGATGATGGGTCAAGTTTTATGGAAAGTCAGAGAGACCTTTGCAAACCGTCTTCAGAGGCCCATTTCTTGTCTTCATGTAAGACCAATTTAACCTGCCAAAGGGAGAAGGTTCTTTGCCCCACTTGATAAACAGCTTTCAGACAAGAATGTGTCTGCCTTAAAAGCGCTAAATTTTTTTTCCCAAACGCAAGGAAATGATGAGTGTTTGTGGTCATTTTCTGTTCTGATCATCACACATTGTCTATATGTCTGAAAATATCACACCTCTCCACATATGTACAATTACTGTGTCAATGAAAAGTAAAAATGCACTTAAATGCCCTAAGTTATAATAAATGTGCTAGAAATTCACACGGCCCAAGAGGTAAATGTTGCATACGTAACACTTTTGCATTTCCCGAGCCAATAGGGAGCGGCTGGAGAAAGCACAGAAGGAACACCTGCAGACTCAAGCAAAGCTGTTCACTCAGGGCTCGCTTCTTAGGAAAAGAAATGATGTGAGATTTGTTGTTGTTGTTGTTGTTGTTGTTACAAACATTTCAAGTTTAAAAATTCAGACAACACATAATTACAAAGGAGTTAGTAGACATCTCTGTGACTTCACTACCCCGGTCTACAAAAGAATGTGAAGAGCAGTTATAATCCTCTCATTTAAGAGTGAACGTACACCAACCAAGTTGTCTGAGAGATGCAAACAAGGAGCTTGAGAGATAACGCAGTTGGTCAAAATGATTGCCACACAAGATCGAGATGCCCCAAGGGTGGGTTCTCAGCCCCTGTGTAGGATGCTGACTGTGGCGGTACCCGTACATAATCCCTGTGCTGATGAGGCAGAGGCGAGGGAGTCCTGGAGCTCCCTGGCTAGCAAATATGGTTGAACCAGTGAGTTCCCGGTTCAGTGAGAGATCCTGCCTCAAAAAATAAAAGTGAGGAGTGATTCAGAAAAGAAGGCGGGTGTCAGTCTTTGCTTTCCATACATGAACAATGCAACACAGACACACACACACACACGGAGCAGATTTGCAATTTGTAAATATTATAATTTGTAGGAACTTTTTACATGTTAATGGAGACTTCTGTCATAATGAATTACCTTTATGTAGCTGCTCTAATGACACCCTGCTTGTTACAGTGTGCAACGGTCACGACGGCTACTCACGGCTGCTTATCTGTTTACGTCTCCCAGAGTGCTGCTGTGCCACTATTGCTGCGGCTGCAACCTGTTTTCTGTGGCTGGGATGCCTCTGAGTGACTGCCTCGTTGTTTCTATTTCTCCTGATATGGAAACTTGATCACAATGTTTTCTGGCATTCGGGACAGATGAGCCAAATCTCAAAAAGAATTTTTCTTGTTTTCCTCAATATGACATGTCCCATACTGACTTGGTCAAAAAGGGAGGAATTTCTGATTTTTAAATTAAAAATTAAAAAAGCCAATGGAGCTTTTCTCTTAACCTCAAAAATGGTGTGGTTAGAATCTGAGAAGACTTAGTCCTTATTTTTCTGAATCATTTTTCCCATTCATGTATTTCAAGTATCCCTTGTGCAGACAGGAATGTGCTCTGGGAAGCGGGGCTCTCTAGTGCCTGGAGATGTCCTTGGAAAGCCTAATTTGCTTAGCAGGAGGGTAATGCGGCTGAGTGTATGCAGTTGCAAGCATCACTTTGAAGGGGACAGTGTCAGCTGTTTGACAGTTCTGGGAATGATACTTTCTTCTGCTCATAGGATGTACCCATAAGCCCTTCGATAAAGCATCTTTATGCTGGCAGAAACGGTGTTTACAGGTTGTGCCTGCCCACGTTCGACTTCCAGAGTTAGTTTAGCCAAATGAGTTTTGTGATTTATAAGATACAGCGGGCTGTTCTTTATGTTGCAGGGCGGTTCTTGTTGATCACTGGGCTGCTTGCAACATTCTCTCTTAAAGAGACACATTGTGAACCAGCACACAGAGTTACGAAACAATCCGTATTAGTTGCTTTTCTATTGCTGTGACAAAACACCAAGAGCAAGGCCGTGTATAAAAGAAAGCTTGTATTTGCGCTTACAGTTTTGGAGAGTTAGAGTCCGTGTTAGAGTTAGAGCAAAGGCGTGGCAGCAGGGACAGCTGAGAGCATATGTCTTGGAGAGGCAGAGAGAGGACTTGCTTCCAAGACGAGGTCACACTATGCAACTCTGGCCGTCCTGGTACTCATTGTGTAGTGTAGTCCAGGCTAGCCCAACTCACAGAGATCTGCCTGCTTCTGCTGGGATTAAAGGTGTGCTCCACTATGCCTGGCTGAGAGAAACACTGGAAATGGCATGCCCCCAGTGACACACCTCCTCCAGCAAGGCTGCACCTCCTAATTTTTCTAAACAATTCAACCAATAGGGGACCAAATAGTCAAACACCTAAGCCTATGGGGACCACTCTCATTCAAACCACACGATCTTTCTCAGTGCCCCTTGGAACGACATATTAGCAACGATTTTCACAGTGCCACCATCAAAAGGATGCTTAGGCATTGATAGGGCAAGATGCTTATTAAAAGGTTTTATGAATGGCTCTAGGCTTCAGTGTGATTCAGTAATAGATCACATACAATATAGTCAAGCTGGGCAAAGCTATGCTACTGCAACAATTGCTACCGAAGAACAAAAGTTTGTTTCTCATTTGCGAGTGCAAAGTTTGCTGTGGGCGGCTGTTTTCCAGCCTCAGAATTCTCATTTGCTTCACGTTGTGGTGGTACTACGCTAAGGTCTGCACACACAATGGCTGGACAGGCAGAGAGAGCCCAAGAGCCCATCACGGGACGACAAATACTTCCACGTGGAAGGGGTACGTATCAACTTCACCCACATCTATTGGGCAAATTAGTATGAAGGCCATCTAACACCCAGGGGTACAGTATGAACCCTACCTTGTTGCTGTAGGAGGAGACGAACTAGCTATAGGAGGCAGCACTAAGGGCCACCACATATGTGAGTTCCCAGCAGTGGTTTTGTTTTTTTAAAAAAATATTTTATTAGTTTATTCATATTATGTCTCAATGGTTATCCCATCCCTTGTATCCTCCCATTCCTCCCTCCCTCCCATTTTCCCCTTACTCCCTTCCCCTATGACTGTGACTGAGGGGGACCTCCTCCTCCTGTATATGCTCATAGGGTATCAAGTCTCTTCTTGGTAGCCTGCTATCCTTCCTCTGAGTGCCCCCAGGCCTCTCCATCCAGGGGATGTGGTCAAATATGAGGCAACAGAGTTTGTGTGAAAATCAGACCCCACTCTCCACTCAACTGTGGAGAATGTCTTGTCCATTGGCTAGATCTGGGCAGGGGTTCGAAGTTTACTGCATGTGTTGTCCTTGGCTGGTGCCATAGTTTGAGCAGGACCCCTGGGCCCAAATCTGCCTATCATAATGTTCTTCTTGTAGGTTTCTAGGACCCTCTGGATCCTTCTACTTTGCCATTCTCCCATGCTTCTCTCATCTAGAGTCCCAGTAGGATGTCCTCTCCTCTGTCCCAGTTTCCTGGTAAGTGAAGACTTTCATGGGACATGCCCCTTGGGCTAATGTGCAGATATAAGTGAGTATATACCATTTGACTCTTTCTGCTTTTGGGTTAACTCACTCATTAAGATCATTTCTAGTTCAATCCATTTGTCCACAAATTTCGGAAATTCCTTTTGAATAGCGCTTAAGACACTATTGTTGGGACTTGAGAGATGGTGCACCACTTCCCAAAAGAGTCATTGGCTGAGAACCGAACCTTTAGCACACGGGCTTTCACAGACACTTATCCAAACCATAGTAAGTCCCTGGTGAGAGTTAATAATATAAAGCACTTAGATGAAGTACATAGTAAGTGCTTTATATGTGTGCTATTTATTGCTTTTATTTCAGTAGACAGTCAGTAATGCTTTGTGGCAGCCAGCTCCATGCACAGAAGCTGTTTCTGGGAACTTTGCACATGCATGCAATGAGATTTTTTGGGAGCCTGACCCAGCTCACTAGCAGAATTGGACCGTTACTCAACTCTTCAGGACTAGGTCAGGACTGAAAGGCCATGCTAACATCACAGGAGAGGAAGCAAACCCGACTCACACAGGGAGAAGACAGTCAAGCACACTCAATTAGAACGGGATCCAATTAGTTCGGTCTTAAATGTTGCTTGTCGCTGGAACTTGACTTGCAAGTCAAAATTGTATTACAAAATAGATGACAAGTAGTTGAAATATTAACTGAGGGAAACAGTTTGGGCATGGCAAGAGGAATTCTTGTAATTAATCTTTCCTGGTAATCTCATCAGGGTAACCGTTGCTAATCAGAAACATGTTTTGTCGACCCATCCAGATTCTAAGCCTGGGGATGGCAGGAGTTCACCACAGCCCCGAGACACTGGTATGTTTTGCATACAGCAGGAGTATAATCAGTGCAGCCTGTTATGGTTCTGCATCGAAAGCCAAACATAAAATCTCACCCTTAAGGCAGACCCAGAACACAAGACTTTTTCCTGGAATGGGGCTACTGTCTTTTCCAGTTACGGTCTACGTGGAAAGAGAGAATTTGGTTCTGACAGTGTGAGCGGCAACATCTGGAGGCTGGCCTTCTACCCTGAGCCTTGACCTCCACTTTCAAAAACAGTGGACAAATACCTTGTAGGAAATTCTAAACAGCAAAGGGCTGTGGCCCTAGAAGCCCCTGTAGGACAACGTGATTCACAGTTTGCATGTAAGTTCATCTCGTCAGTCTAAATAAAAGACACTGACTTCCCTTTGTGTCCATATGATGCACATCATGTTGCCCCACATGATTCTTTTTATTGTTCATCTAGGAGACTTAAGATGCTTACAGGCAATCTTGTATGTCATTATAACTTTGGATAGTTTTTTTTTATTGGATTAAAAATAGTCATGACATACAACTGGTTGTTTAAGCCATTTTAAATTGTATGTATAGTTCAGAGACATCTGTATTACATGTTAACTTTTTTAATAAAATCACCATTCATGGGGATGGGGAGGCACTCATGACTCTGTTAGTCAGCTACTGGGTGCTGGGACAAGACACCCAACACGACAACTCAAGAGAGAAAAAGCGTAGTTTTGTTTCCTGGTTTCGTCCACCACAGAGGGAAGGACGTGGTGAAGCTGAAGAGCTCAGGGCAGGAACCCAGGGATGGGACAGATGATGTTGGCTGGCTTCCTCTTTTTCCTTTTTATTTCATCAGGACCACCACAGTTGTAGAATGGTGGTGACATGCACATTGAGAGTGGTCTTCCCATCTTAGTTATTTTTGCGAACCTCACTGGCACACCTATAAGTGTGCTTTCCTGATCTCTCAACACTTCTCAACCCTGTTACATTGTTAAAATTAACCATCATGACTTCATTAGGACTTCTACCAAAAAAAAAAAAAAAAAAAAAAAGAACAAAAAAGAAAAAGAAAAGAAAAAGTCAAACCAAAACAAGACAAAAAACAAAACAACAACAACAACAAAAAACCTAGCATGGAAAAGGACAGACAGACTGATTATGTAACAAGTTCTCTCACTAACATTTTTGTAGATGATCTCATGATATGAGAAGTGGACTTTATTGACCAAAATGAGAGTTTGCTTTTAGCAGTGGCCATTACTCTTGCTGTGTTTTTCTTTCTACTGAATTAGATTGACGCTCAGCTTAGTGTTGATTACAGTCCCCTAAGCCGAATGACCCTTCCGGACCCACTGTAGTGGAGCAGGTTTGGTGGTTCTCCAGCCTGGCAGAAGATGCTGAAATACTGTCTCCTCATGGTGACTGGAGCTTTGCAAAGACCTTCGTCCCTCTTGGTGACCCTGAGGGGGAAGGCAGGCCTATCATTGCCTTCTTTCTCACCTGAAGAGACACTCCAAGTCCTTTTCCTCCCACTGGGTAAGATCCTATCTGTCTCTCAAAGCCATGTCCCCAAAGTAGGAGGAAGATGGTGACAGAGACCACACATTTGAGAAACTAAAGAACAAAGCAAAGAAAAGCCAGGGGAACCAAGTAAAAATCTTTACATATTTTTAGTTTCTGGATAGAAGAAGCCAAGTATATTTGATGATGGAGGTGACAACGTTTTCCATAGGAATATATGGATTGAGAGACATCTCTGCCCCTATATCCCTGCAGTCATACAGGCTCCTTGTCGGGGAGATGGCCTCATTAAGGAGGAACATTTTCAAGCCTCAGCATCTGGAATTATCCCGCTATCTCTGCGAGACTCGCTGAGTCAACTTCTTCCTAAGATTTCTTCCAGAGACTGGAAGAAATGAGTCCTCAGGGATATCAGCTTCATCTCCTCCCATAAGTCACCATTGTGTGTTGTAGCTTATTGCCAATGACTTTGGTATGTGACTATCGTTTGGCCAGTCCTGTGTGCACGTACATAGTGGTGTTTTTGGATCTGCAGTACCAAAGACCATGCTTTGTACTGTGGTCACTAAGAAGCCAGCTGGGGAGTCCTCACTGACACCTTTCCACCAGGAAATCCAGCCTCTGCGCATTGTCTACTACATCTGGTTCATTGGACACCACTGAGATGCATTCTGTTGTCTTAGATGCCACACTTGACTCTCGGTCTTCTTTTAAAAGATATTGCTTGAGACATCTTCATGAGGAGGACCCTGCAGGCTCCATGACAGGCAGGTAGAGGAACCACAAAGAGGTGAAAATGGCAAATAGGTTCAGCTTGACTTCATCAGACTGGATCAAACTTGTAGAGAGTCTGGGTGCCGGGCGGTTCATTGACAGCCTATTTAAGCACAGTGCAATTTAGGGAAGAATTTGCTGGAGTAATACAACCCTGGTGCTCAAGTAGACATAATTACATCAAAACTCCATTCAGAGTACATGTGATTTCCAGCCAAACAATAGGCCGAGCTTGGGGGAGTGCTGCAAATAGTGGGAAGAAGGTTAGGAGGAGCCGGAGGGGGTCAAGAACACCACGAGAAGACCTGCAGAGTAAACTAACCTGGACCCATGGGGGACACACAGAGAGTGAACCACCAACCGAAGAGCATGCTTGGTCTGGGCCTAGGCCTTCTACTCATGTGTAGCAGATGTGCAGCATGGTCAACATGTGGGGACAGGAGCTGTGTCTGACCCTGTTGCCTGCCAATGGATCCCTTTCTCCTAGCTGGGCTGCCTTGTCAGGCCTCAGTTCAAGAGGATGTGCTTAGTCCTGCTGCAACTGGAGGCACCAGGGAGAGGTGATAGCGTTTGGAGGTCTCTGTTTCTTTGAGAAAAAAAGGGTGCACTCAACTATTGCCTTTTCTTTCTTTCTTCCTTCCTTCCTTCCTTCCTTCCTCTTTCTTTCCTTCCTTCCTTCCTCCCTCCATCCCTTCCTCCCTCCCTCTCTCCCTTCCTTCTTTCCTTTTTTTTTTTTTAAAGTTTGAGACAATGTTTCTCTATGTAGCCTTGACTGTCCTGGACTCGCTTTGTAGACCAGTCTGGCCTCGAACTCACAGCAATCCACCTGCCTTTGCCCCCTGAGTGCTGGGATTAAAGGCGTGTACCACCGCCGCCCAGCCTGGGAACATTTTTAAAAGGCCTAGGCTACGAAGCTCTCAGGCCTCCCAGTGTGTTTCTTTACTTCTGAGAAATTTCACCAAATTATTAAGCAGTTACAGTTTTTACAAAGAAAATGTCAATGCTCTGTTCTTGAGCTGTAATACAAAGCGTCCTTGGGTGCGTAGAGTTTTTGTTTAGGACACTGCATTTATGATCGGCCTACTGGGCAGCAATTACAGCACACAGACAGATCCAAATACACTTGGTCCTAAAGTCTTTAAAGCAAATCATTGACACTGGTTCCAAATGGAGTAAATATTCCCATTAATTTAATATCAGCAGCGCTCTGCATTGTCTTCTCATGGTCTTTAGACTGGGCTGGCCAGTGCAAAGGGGACCCAGGTGGTAATGTTATGTGGAGCCTTTATGCTGTTCCTTGCCAACCACCTCACCCCTGTGCTCCTGGGAGCAATTTCCAATGGAATGGAGAGCAGAGAGAACCGTAATTATGTCTCAGGCCTGGTTCATCACCCAACGGGGTCTTGTATTTCTACATGTGTCCTTATAAATCTTTTAGCTAAATCAGGGTCTCAGATGTGAAATCCAGCTCCCCTGGGAACTTTTTAATAGGAACAAAAGTCTGGTTTAGGTTATTATTTTTTTTAATAAGCTTTGTGAGATGTTTACTTATGATAATTGTGAATTTAGAACAAAGTTATTTTATGTTACACTAAAAACAAAATTTCAAAGGAGCTAAAGTAGAAATACCTCAAACACACCTTATGCTACACAGATCGCGCCATATTGTATTTTGCATATTTTGGCATCACTTTTGCTTGTGAGTGTGTGTGTGTGCTGTGTATGTATTTGTATGTGTTTTTGTGTGTGCATATTTGTATGTGTGTATATGTTTGTGTGTGTATGTGTGCATATGTTGTGGACCACACACGGTGCCTTGTGTGTGCTGCACAAAAGTTTTACCACTGAGCCGCATCCCAACTCAGTTTTCCAACAAGAAAATTTGGTAACTATATGGTAATAAGGTACCGAAAACAGGAGAAACTTATGCACTCTGGTTATTGTCACGTCCTTGAGCAACCTTTAAACTTGATAAAAGTCAGCAGACCATTTATTCAGCAGGTGTGGTGCCGGTTAAATCCGGAAGGGGTGAGGCTCTGGAGCCCATTTCCTAAGCAGCACCGTGACTACCTTCGAAAGTGGGAATCCTGTGTGCTCAGCCCTCCAGGAGGCAAGCATTCTTTTAAACTCTGGCTTGCTTGATGCTTGCTAGCTGTCAAAATCCAGACTGAGTGATGGAGTTCTCCTAAGGAAGAAGAAACTGTTGCAGAAGTGGCTCAAGGCTATGATAGTGGCAGCTCTCGTTCCAAATTTGTTATTTTAGCTACGGTAAACACACACACACACACACACACACACACACACACACACACACACACTTAAATATTTTTTTTCATTTTTAGCTTCTGAACTTGACTTCAAGAGCAAGTTACTAGACACTATTACTGAGCACTGAGCCCAGAACCTCCGAGAAGCTCTAGAACTCTTCAAAAGAGTTGCTATGGTTCCCATGAGAACTGTCCCTCATAGCCTCACGCATTTGAACGCTTGGTCCCCTGTTGGTGGCACTGTTTGGGAGATGCTGCGGAACTTTTAAGAAGTACCAACTTTTGCTGGAGGAAGTATATCACTGGGGGTGGGCTTTGTGAGTTTATAGCCCTACTTCCGGTTCGTCCTTTCCGCTTCCTGTTAGAAGTAAACACTGTGACTCTCGGGATTCCTTTCAGGGTCCTGCGCCTGTGCCTCTCCCACCGTTATGGATGCTCTCTCTGAAGCTATGTCTTAGTTAGGGTTTCTGTTGCTGTGATAAAACACCATGACCAAAGCAACCCGGAGAGGAAAGGTTTTATTTCATGATGCAGCTTATGGTCCATTATCCAGGGCAGTCAGGGCAGGCGCTCAAGGCAGGAGCTAATGCAGAGGCCATGGAAGAGTGCTGCTTACTGACTTGCTGCTCCTTTATTGCTCCGTTTGCTTCCTTATAGTACCCAGGATCCCCTGTTCCGGAATGGGCGTGCCCACTGTGAGCTTGGCCTTTCCACGCCAATGGGTAATCAAGAAAATATCCCGCAGGTTTGCTCACAGGCCAATCTAGTTGGGACGTTTAATCAAATGAGGTTCTCTCTTTCCAAATGACTCACTATGTGTCAAGCAGTAGACAAAAACAAACGAACGAACAAACAAACCACCGTCACCACAGCCAGAACAAACTGTAAGTCTAAACAAACTTGTTCTCTTCCTTGTTTTTGGTCATGCAGTTGTATCAGAGCAGTGAAAGTGAACTGATTCAGGAATGGTAGAAAACCCAGGGATCAAAGCATGACGTCAGAGGAGGGAGAGAGCACTTGTATTTTCTGGGGGAAAGTGACTGTCTTGATCATTTGATCATCTCTCATTAGCTTTAGACCTTAGCAGTTGTAAGGTTAACAAGAACCTTTCCAAAGAAGGAGACGTTAAGTTCATAAAATAAATGTGAATATTTGCAGAATTAAGAGCTTGTTGGGCTATCTCATGCTGGAGTCTTTGTAGAGTACATTTGCGGCATTGTTTCTTGCCCTCCTTATGCCCCTAAATACAATATTTTGTAAGCCAGAAAGGTACATGATTCACTCCCCTAGTGAGGGAAGTGTCTCAGCATGCAGTTTGCAGTACTGGTGGCACACGTTTGTAGTTGGACATTTCTTATGTTGGAGTAATTTATTTTGTTTTCAATATTTACATTCATTCATTCTGAAATCCTAGCTTTTAATTCAACTACATTCTAAATGTATTTTCTGTTTTTTTAAAGAAATGTCCAAGGCATCATCTGAAAAGGCTGTATACGAGGACGACAGAAAATGCACAAAGAAATAATAAGCTTGTGAATGTCTTGGGACCAATAACCAAGCAGGCATTAAGGTGAGATCATTTGCTTATCAAGATCAAACAAAAGAAATGTATTGGAGAGTCTCCGTTGCTGGGGAGCCCTTGGCTGTTATTGCCAGGGTAATATATGTGATGACCAAGACGCAAGTCAGGATCTCCAGGCGGGGGTGGGGGTGTGGGGGTGGAGCAAGAACGGAAACAGTGGGATTAATTCCCGGAGGTATGAGTGCATCAAGAAGGATCTGAAGGAGCCAGGCGTGATGGCGCATGCCTTTAATCCCAGCACTCAGGAGGCAGAAACAGGCGGATCGTTGTGAGTTCGAGGCCAGCCTGCTCTACATAGGGAGTCCAGGACTGCCAAGGCTAACACAGAGAAACCCTGCCTTGAAAAACAAAACAAAAACCGGGTGTGGGTGTGGGTGTGGTGGTGCCCGCCTTTAATCCCAGCACTCAGGAGGCAGAGGCAGGAGGATGGGTCTTTGTGAGGCTAGCCTGGTGTTCATAGCTCCAGAGCAGCCAGGACTACATAGAGAGACAACAACAACAACAACAACAACAAACAACAACAACAACAACCAAAAAAACTGAAGGAGAAGGAGGGTTGGTCTGTAAAGGATGGAAGGTAGAAGTGAAAAGCAGCCACCGGCCTTTGTCCATGTGGAGAGGGTGGAGAGGAGACCTGTCCCTATCTCATTTATTTTCACTCCCTCACCCCCCCGCCGCCATTTCCATGCTATTCCATTGTATGGGTAACTAGCAGTTTGTTTCTGAATCCTCCCTTTGGCAGATAATTAGATGGCTTTAAAATTTTTGTTATTACGAACAAAGCTACAATGTACATCTTTGCCTGTGTCTCCTGGGGCTTTACTTGCAAGGCTTTTCAGGGGACGATGTTGAGGAATAGATGTTCTGAGCTGCAGAGTGTGCCTATAGCCCACAGTGGCTATTCCAATGGGAGCGCTCACAAACACTGGGAGATTTGTTTTCCCCGCATCCTTACACGTTAGTACTGACAGATGTGCCACACCGTCTCTCCAATGTGATGGGCATCAGTAAGCATCATATGAATTGTTTCACTTCCCTGATTACAAGTCAGGTTTACAACGCCTTCTGCATATTTCTGTGCCTTCCGATGTCCCCTCCAGCAACGTGTCTGCTTTTCTTTATTCTGTCACTTTCTTTATTGATTTATAGATTTTTTTTTCATAAATTCTTGACGTCACATAAAAAATGCAACCAAATGAATTGCAAATATCTTTGCTACATAGGAGTCTTGCCCTAGTAGCTTGATTGTAATCTTTTTTTTTCATCCAGTACTAATTATAATTTAGACACAACTATCAATACTTTTCTTCATGGTGTCTGCTTCTATGGCTTGTATAAGCGTTATTCCTAAGACATTTCATAGACTATACCAACATTCTTCCTGCAATTTTGTTTCTCATGTTTAAGCCTTTCGTTGGCCAGCAGTGATTTTTGTGGAGTGTGTGATAGCTGTGATAAGTGTGTCACAGCACACTCCCCTGAGTTGCTATTTTTGTGACTCTTTTTTCAGGTTACTTTTATATGTCCATTACACACTGGGAAAGTTTACGCAGCCTTCACCAGTTCAGAGCACGACCTGGAATCCTCCCAGTGGCAGAAGCAAAGTGTCTGTGTGTGAGATCCCCCACTGCTACAGGGGGGTCACAGAAGCATTGGAAAAAAAAATGCTGACGATTTGAGTCTAGGCTCACACTTCTTTATTTTAAACACGGCAAAGTAACAGGGTTACTAGCAAAAATAAATTGACTCGCGACATCTGGCGTTGAAATGATTATAATTGGAGAGGAGCGTGGGGTAGAAACACGAGCTGTTCACTTCAAACTTCAAATAGTTTGCAAGGGCCAGAGAAGAAGTCCTGCCGCTGGGCTCACAAAATATGAGGATGAGGTTAGGAGGACACAATGGCATCGAGTCCAAGAGTCTGTGAAAACTGACCCATATAAACTCAACAACATGGAGTCAGTGCAATTGCAAGGCTTGAGAAAAACACGTATTTGGGGATAAGGAGCTGTTTGCACAAAGCCCACCCACTCCCACTCCCACTCGCAACCAGTTTTCTCTACTCTTCTTTTGTGAAGGCTGAAAGTTAAGCCCTTGATTATCTTCTCTCCTTGCTGGTCCTGGGGCTCAGCTGTAGCCAGTTAAGGAAGTGGCTGACCCTCCTCCCCATACGCAAATGCAACCTCGTGGCAGGACAAGGTTCTTAGGTTTCCCGCCTTCTTTCTTCCTGAAAATGCAGGGCGTGGAAGGAGTTGCAGAATCCGCCCAGACCCTGAGCCCTGGGTTGTGTGGGATTCTGAGGAGCTCGGTGGTGGTGCAGTTCCTGGAGCTTTGCCCCTTGTTGCCAGCGGCAGACGGAACGCACGTTGGTTGAAGTCTTTCTGGTGAAGGGGTTTTACTTCTTAAGTTCATTCTTGGCTAAACTGATGTGCCTAACTGATGTGGCTTCTTAGATGCTTCTTTCCTTTCTGCATTCCTTGTTAGTTATCACTGAAAACACACACACTCATGTGTTTGTGTTAGTGAAGTTCATAGGAATAAACAGAGAAGAGTGGGAAGATGGAGCACACACCATGTTGTCTTAGTCAATGTTCTATTGCTGTGAACAGACACCATGACCATGGCAACTTTTTTTTTTTGTCCGTAAAACTAACTTATTTTTTTATTTAATTAATTTATTCAGATTACAACTCAATTGTTATCCTATCACTTGTAGCCTCCCATTCCTCCCTCCCTCCCTCCCTCCGTCCCTCCCTCCCGCTTTCACCCTATGACCATGGCAACTCTTATAAAGGAAAGCATTGAGTTGGGACTGGCTTACAATTCAGAGGTTTAGTCCATTAGCGTTGTGGTGGGAAGCGTGGCAGCGTGCAGGCAGGCATCGTGCTGGAGAAGGAGCAGAGAGCTCTGCCTCTTGATCCACAGGCAGCAGAAGTGGATGCCACACTAGGCCTGGCTTGAGCATCTGAGAACTCAAAGCCCACCCCCACAGTGACACACGTCCTCCAGTGAGGCCACACCTCCTCATAGTGCGACTCTCTATGGGGCAAGCATTCAAATCCATGAGTCTGGCATGGGTCATTCCTATTCAAACCGCCACACTTGTGCATCCAGATTTTTTGACTTATAATAGGAGAAAAGAAAATGTGACCACTGTTAGAATCAATTTGTGACAGGTCCCCACATGCCAACATTTGGCAGTTTTTTTTTTTCCAAGATGGTCTTGCTATAAGCTTGTGAGACTCACAACAGCAGTTTGCTACTACGTGGACATATTTGTGCATTCCTGTCCCCAGGGAGGGCATCTGTATTCCATGTGTTTTTAAAGCCAGGTCAAGAGCGTTTGTGTTTTGAGATGTGAATGGTATACTTTCAACTATAGAGCAGTCCATAGACTATTTCCTGTGGATCTGTGAGTGGTTCTACCTTTTACAGAGGGCGAGGCTTTGAAAGTCACAAATAGTCTGTTTTTTTGTGTTGGCTGCCCCCCCTGTGCCTTGTGGACAATATAGCCAAGGGTCTGTGTTAGCAGAGAACTCCCACAGTCTTTCTTGTTTTTCATCCCTCATCACAACTTTAAAAAATTACTTATATTTAGCCAGCGGTGGTGGCGCATGTCTTTAATCCCAGTACTTTATAGGCAGAGGTAGGCGGATCTTCATGAGTTCAAGGCCAGCCTGGTCTACAAAGTGAGTCCAGGACAGCCAAGGCTACACAGAGAAACCTTGTCTCAAAAAAAAAAAAGAAATTATATTTGTTCATATGTCTGTCTGTCTGTCTGTCTGTATGTATGTATGTATGTATGTATAATGTCTTCTGATTGTACTCACACCACATACTCTCTTAGCTCCCTGACCTCATCATTGGTTCCTCAACCCTACATGTTCCCCTCATACTCTCACGGCCTTGTTTTATGGTCCACTCTATTTAATTAACAAGGGCTGGAACTGTCCACTGGATCCCTGGTATAAACTCTTGCTTACATATATCAGAAGCCTAAGAAGCGATTGTTCTTTGCTATAGTCTGAATTTGCCCCCACCCCACCCAAGTATTCATATGTTTAAACTTAGTCACCGGGGTGACATTATCAAGGGGTGAAGCCTTTGGGTGGTGATTAAGTAATGAGGGAATCAGCCCCATAAATGGGACTGGGCTTTTTATAAGGGGTGTAAGGGAGGGTCCCCCGTTTTCTCCTGTCCTTCCTCTCATGTGAACACAAAGCATCTGTCCTCTCTGAAGGACCCAGAATCAAGGCATCATAGCAGAGCATCCCCCACTCCAACCTCGATGATCTTAGCCTTCCACCTTCTATCACTTATAACCATCCTACTGAGGACAAAAGTCCGCCTACCTTTTGTGTCTCCAGGGATGGAGCCCAGCTGCCTACACATGCTTTGCCAGCACTGTACTACTGAGCTGCATGCTGAGTCCAAAGTTCTAGATTTAAGTTTGACAGCAAATGCTGCCTGGTTTCTAGGTCCCTGGCTGGGAGTAATAAAGCCTCCGACAAACATGTGGGCCATGCCAGCTAATTTCTCACAAAGTATCCTTTGGTTGTGGTCAAGCCTGATGACAGAATGGTGATGGGAGGGAGGGGACAAGATGAAATCTGGCAACAGGAGCCATACCCTGGTTGTCCTTGGCCTGGTGAATCCCCAGGACGACGGGCTGGGAGACATCCAGGACTGTTCATTCTCCTTGGATTGCATTCTTGTTTCCAAGAGGTGATTACTAAAGGGTTTTGCAGCCACCCTCATCCTGGCTTTAGTTGTGTGTTGTGTGACTCAGGATGTCCCAAGGTCTATCCCTGGCACTTCTAAGCTGACCAGACTTGGCCTGAGGCTCAAGAAGAAAACAGCTACAAGTGTCATAGTACAGGGCTGAGGTTGGGGGAAGCTCGCCAACTCATTGTGGCGCTCAACATCTCCCTCTGGAAAACCCTCCAGCAAAGCCTTCCATGACATACTTAGTTAGACCCCTTAGATGAAGACAGCTTATGTGTAGGGATTGGATGCCCTGGGTCTTTTAATTCCTATCTGTAGTTCATCACACACACACAGGATGATGTGGGGTTTGCCTCTTTGTCTTCCTCTATTTTTGTTGGATGTCATCTTTCTAGACTAAAATATGCCACGGATATGAGATAGAAAGCCGATGGTAACGGCTTTCACTCCACATGAAGGCCTTTCAGAGATTGTTTACAGTCCTTCAATGATTATCCAAGTTCGGTTTTCTTTCATATAAACAGAGGGCTTTAAAAATATGATGAATCTCAGTGTTGGCGAACGCTGAGAGTCACACTGACCTCAGAGTGGAAGTTTATCTGTTGAGGTTGTTTTGACTCGGGGAAGGATAGATACTGGAACTTTCCATGGAGAACACTGCTTTGTTGACTTGTTTCCTTCTCCATGATGTTTGAAGGGAAACCCTGCCTGCCCCAGAGGCTCGCTTCTCAGCTGAAGTGGCCGCCTATGTGTGGTATCACTGTCTTTGCAGAACAGGGAATCCCAAGAGGTAAATTCATGCAGATCTTACCCCTGGGATGGAGTGCAAATTTGCACTTCTCATGCCTTACTAGTGAAGATCCCGAGACCCCAGGAGTGCAGGACATCTCAGCAAAGTCGTTAGGAAATGATGTTGATGGCCGAGTGGAGATGCAGTACACATAAGGGAAGTTAGTGTGGGCAGTGGTGAGGCACTGAGTGTGTTATAGGAAGCCTTAATTCCCAGTTCAAGCCTACAAATCTGGAGTGCAAAGCTGGCCTGTGATAGCTTGTTGAGTGCACATATATCTTCTAGTGGATATATGATATCAATATATACTGAATATATGAATATATAGTGTATATAAATATATACTATATGAATATATATAGTGCATATGAATATATACTATATGAATATACATAGTGTATATGTATATCTCCTAGTGAGTCCAAGTTAGTGTTACCTTTATTTGCATTGTGTTTAGTCCTGACCCTTTAGGATTGGAATTTTGCCCCTGAATAAAAGATAAAGAAAAACTGGTTGTCCCTCTTTCAGCAGCTATTGGCTGCCTGTAGCACTTCATGTAGGGGTGGGGCCTTATGAGCTTTTCCTTCTTCCATGCTGGCATGTCAGCTGGTGTAGTCTTTGCAAGTCTTGTGCAGGTAGCCATAGTGTTGAGAGTTCATGGGAGCAACAGCCCTGCTTTGTCCAGAAGAAATTATCATGTAGTGGGCTTCCGGGACCTCAGGCTCTTAGACTCTTTCCACGCTGTCTTCTATGAGGTTCCCTGAACCTTAGGAGTGGTGCTTGTGTTATCATTGTCTAGTGTGGGGCTGGGGACTATAAGGCCAGTCACATGTTCTCTGCTCTGGCCCATCATTGAGCTCTGTAATAGTCCCCAGCTGCTGAAACAGAAGCCCCTTTAGTGAGACGTGAGAGGTGCCTTTACCAAGAGAGTGCACAGGTGTGTCTTCCATTTGTGCCTGGAGGGGTGGGTTGGGGAGGGTGGCATGGAGAGAGGGTTCTGTGTTACGTTAGGCACCAAATTGTCTTTATTATATTGTAAAAATAATCTGTTTTTCTCTCTGAGGCCTGGGTCCATTCTCCGTCATGGCATCTTCAGTGGCTTTGTTCCTATACTGTTCTCTGCTATATTTCAAGTCTCTCTGCCCCTAACAGATCTTTGCTTCAGTCAGAAGTGGATTCAGCTCCTCTGGATGTTAACAAAAAATTTTCTAGTCTGCATTGCTCACTAATTTCTTTTATTTATTCACAACTCAAGTTCTTTTTAAAAAAGGATTTATTTTTATTATTTTTAGTGTGTGTGTGTGTGTGTTGTGTGTGTGTGTACATGTGTGTGCAGGTCAGAAGAGTGCCTCAGAGACCCTGGGAGCAGTTATAGTCATTTGTGGACTGCCTTACTTGGGTGCTGGGAACTGAATTTACAACAGCTGTGTGTGCTCATTGCTGCGGAATCTTCTCCCCAGGTACTTTACTCAGATGCTTGCTGTAGTTTTCTCTACCTACAAGCAGAGATTGTAATTTCTAACTTCCCTAGGCCAGCAGAGTCCTGGTTTTGGCCGTGTCAACTACCACTTTTGTCAAAGGTCACTGTGGCAGTGTGGTGTATTAGTTATCAGCAGGAGTGGATTCAGTTTGGATCCTTTCTGCACTTATTTGTTATTTTAGATGGGGATTCATCTTGTAGCCCAGGTTAGCCTTGAACTTACGATCTCTGGCCTCAGCCACCCCCTTCCCCACCCCAAGTGCAGACACTAGAGACATGAACCAACACATTTGTTTGGCTTCTCTGTGGAATTCAAGTGAATTACTTTTTAGGATATTTCTTGAAAATAAATGACAACATTTAAGGTAAAATACATTTTCCTTTTCCTTACACTTTTATATTACTACAGACAGTATAATTTAATTAACTATTAAATTTATTAATTTAAATGATTAAATCCTAAAATTCTTTCAATCCTAAATTCTTAAGAACGGTCACTAGATTTTCATATACAGAGAAGTTTTGAGGTTTACAGAGAATTTGAGTAGAAGGCACAGAGGTTTCCTGCGTGCCCCTCTTCTCCCCTGTGGTTTATGTACTTGTTACAATTGATACTGATTAGCAAAGGTTTTCTGGGCAGGTCTATGCCTGCTTACAAGCGCATAGGGTCATGCACCCCAGTTTCAATACTGCAAAGATCCCCTGTGTTCCACCTCCTCCCTGCTGAGTCTCACACTTTCCCATCTGTGGCTGCAGGGCATCCGCAGCGTTCACAATTGCGCTCACACTTCCATTTCATTGTAAATATTTCCTCTGACTTGGACCATGTCTGCTTTTGCTAAAAACAGAAAACAAAAACCAAAATGACAAAAACCCCTATTTGTTTGATTTTCTGTGTCTGAATGCTTTACTTACTTGCACGTCTCTCTGCCCCATGTGTGTGTCTAGTGCCCCCGAGGTCACAAGGGGCCATTGGATCCCCTGGTACTGAAGTTGTGGATGCTTGTGGGCCTCGGGTGGGTGCTGGCAACCGAACCTGGGTCCTCTGCAAGAATAGCAAGTGAGGTCTGTGCCGTATCCCCAGCCCCTGCCTTTGCTCCTTAGACACCTTTTGCATGGAGACATGGGCAGCTTCTGAGAGGGGAACGGCAGTCAGTGCTGAGAGATGTTTCTCCTGTCCTGCAGTTGTTTTTCCAGACAAGCATCTGTGAACAGCAGGGCTTTATGATCAACTCTTCTGGAGGTAGGGATTTCTCAGCCTCAGGGTTGTGGACATTTGTTGTTGTCACTGATGACTGTGTTGTGCACAGTAAGATGTTTAGCTCCATGGTGGTCTTTTGCCCATGAATGCCAGTGGACCCTTTCCCCTCCCATCCCTAGCCCCAGATTATGACATCAAAAGTTGTCTCCAGACATTGCCAAATGTCATGCCAGGGCATCAGACAACCCCACTGAGAACTACTGTGCTAATACGCGGTGTTTTTTGTTCCCCAGGAGGACCAGAGCAACTGTTACGCATCATTTAAGACTCTTCAGTCATCTCCCTTACAAGCTCCCTAACGTCACACCTCATCAATTCTTTTCTGCAGGGACACTTGTCTTCAGTTCCTCACTGCCTTCCTGTGATGCCACAGTGTTTGCATTTATACCAATAGCTTTCTTCCTTTTCCAAAGATTGGTACCATGCATCACTTACAATCCTAGTAATGGTCCAGGGTGTGGCCATTATGATGCTCAATCCACTGCAGTGGCCTCTGCTGGTTAACATCCCCTGGTTAACATTCTCCTCACAGTGCCATCTCCTTCTAAGCCCTTCAGGCAGCCAATAAACCACTATCATTCCTGCCTCTACACAGACCGTTCTAAACTCCATGAAGGCCTGTGCTGCATTTGCTTCTTGCCCTCACTGATTTCTCTCTCACTGGCCTGAAGTTTACCAATCAGGTGAGGCTAGCCATTGGGCCTCAGGCATCTTACCGTTGCTACTTTCCCAGCACTGGGGCTGCGAGTGTGTGCACCACCACATCTGGCACTCTCACACAGGTTGCATCTTAGGCCTTCACACTTGCAGGGTAAGAATGTCCCAGGAAGAGCTATGCCCTCAGCCCCATCTCAGAATTTAACTCTCCGGCAGTGATGACTTGAAGCTTAGTGGTCTATGGACATAGAAAAGGAGGAGTTGCCAAGTCTGTGCGATTCTAAGATGCACTGGACAGAGCCTCCATAGGTGAATGATATTACTGCAACCTTCCCAGTTAAGGAAGACACACTCTAGTTACACGTGGAATAAAATGAGAACTTCCTTCTACCATGAGAGTCCAGCAAAAGGAAAGTCTTCCTAGACTGAGAAACTAGCTTTTATCCCAAGTAGTATTTTCTGAGTTGTAGGGAAATTTTACTTTAGCATGATATCAAGGGATGGGTGATACCCAGGGATGGGGGGTCCCTGCAGATGGGTGAGAGCTAGGGGTGGGTGATAACCAGAATGGGTGATTCCCAGGGGTGGTGTGATACCTAGAAATGGGTTGAGACCACAAGGATGGGTGATACCCAGGGGTTGGTGGTACCTGGGAATGAATGATACCCAGCGATGGGTGGTACCCAGGGGTTGGTGGTACCTGGGAATGAGTGATACCCAGTGATGGGTGGTACCCAGGGGTTGGTGGTACCTAGAGATGGGTGAGATCACAGGGATGTTTGTACACTTCATTTTCCATCTGACACGAATAAGCTGACAACAAAGCAGATGTGGGAAGATATGTGGAATATCTGTAGAATATTCCTGATAAAGAGGTGGTGATAAGCCTCTGGTGATGTTTGACTTGCCTTTGATGACAGTAAGATGAGTGTGGGCTGCAGGAGGGGATTCTCATAACAACATGAAGGCCTGCCTCAAAGATCATTGATTGATTTCTTAGTAAGATGTTCACCAAAGGGCTAATCTTATTTCCTAGAATTACAGTATTGAAAGGTATACAGCAGCTGCTGGGAGCAGATGCAGCTTGGTTCTGTGGCAATGGGTGCATTACTTGGGGACACCGTGAGTTTAACAAGGCCCCCCCCGGGGTTTTCAGTGTGTAGCAGAAACTCTTGTGAGCTCTTCTTCAGCCAGGAGAATGTTTCTTTTTCGTTTTCACTGACCCTCATGTTGATACGTTTGACCACACCGTAGGCCAAAGCAGAGCTGATAGTCACAGGCTGGAGAAGCAGAGTGAATTTGGGTGTTTCAGTTTAGAAGTTCCTCTGCGGGGGAATCAACACTGCAGAAGTGCAGTGTGGTCATTCTTTTACAAAGCTTGTGCCTGGTCTGCTGTGTTCAGGAGAGATTGCCTGTGGACACTGTGCAGAAGCAAATCAGGTTTGCTTCTGGGAGAAGGAGCCCTGTGGTGGGAAGCAGCCATCTGAGCAGAGGCTGTCCCACTTTTCTGGGCATCACCTGCAGTCTGCTTCCTCTGAATCCGCAGCCCCTTCCCCTAAGGATTCGGTTTTATGGGGTTTAATATAAGGTGCTGTATTTCATGAGATGAAATCATAGCACAGTGGGCTGCGAGAGTTTTGAGAGATTATTTCTTCAGAGCGTTGGCAAGCGTCGTTCTCCAGAGAATGTCTTTGTCTCCAACAGAAATATAGAACCTTTCATAGAAGGTAGCGAATTCTTAATCCCCTCTAGACAGCGAGGCCTGGTGTGAAATGCGCATGGCTGGTCTGACCTCTCCAGCCGAACTGTGTTTTAAGTCTGTAACTGTGACTGTATCCCGAGACCCCAGCATATGTGGGAAGTGCATTTGGGGGAGGGGAGTCCTCCCTTCTAAGCCACCCTTAAAACTTGTTTCTATTTATAGATTGTTCGATTGTCAACAAATTTTGACAGCGCAAATGAAGCAGAGAATGCGATCAAGCGCTGTCTCGGCCTTCCTTCCTGTCGTGTTCTTGTGTTTTCAGCAGCAAGTTCTCTGTCTCTGATGTGGGGAAAGCTGAGCCATTCTCTCGCCTTAGGGTCAACCTTTCCCCCTTCATTCTAAAACACACATACCTGTCCTTAGGCTAAATAGCCCTCTAATTTTGTCATTATTGTATCTCCCTTGTCCGTGCAATGCGACATCTTGGGTCAGGTTTCCTCATGAATGGTGGACAAGAAACAGTATCCCATGGTGAGGGATCTTGAGCCTCTTCTGATTTTGATGTGCGCGGAAGGGGTTTGTGTCCTTTGCAGCCCAGAGCCGTTTGAAGCATGGCTCAGGCAGGAATGTTTGGAAACGCAGTTAACTCAGCATAGGAATCTAGCAAAGCCGATGCAAGCCCCATCGTACATAGCTTCCCAGGGAGATTTCTCTCGCCCTTCTTTCAGAAGTAATAGTTGAAATCTTACAGATTTAAAGAGGTCCGCATCGGCTGCCATATCCTCTTTAATGATAAAAAGATGTGCGCATCAAGACAGATGTGTTTGTATCCAATTGTACGCTTGATGTATCTCATGTGGAGCCCCCGGTGAATTTTCATGGCAACCTCGATGAAATTCTTGTTACTGAGGAAGGGAGGCAGGGGCTGTGAGTTATAACCATCAAGTAACAAATGTTACATTCCTTATCATCCTCAAATGCTTTCTCAGAAATACAAGTCAGAACAGGCTGTCCTGTGAGACGGTCTGGACTGCAGGATGCTGGGAGTCAAGTCCAAGGAGGAGTACAGTCATCCCATGTGGCCAACGGGGGGGGGGGGGGGGGTGGCAGGAAGCTTATTTGTACCTGTAAATAGTCACTCATCCTTTACCTTGCTTCCTCAAAGAGTCCGCCCACCTGAGAATAGTGGGAAAAGGGTGACTTGGGAGCTTGTGGTGATGGTTCAGTCAGTAAAGTGCCTGCCCTGCAAGTATTGGGGTTGAATTTCCGGAGTGCTCATCAGAAGTCAGACATGTTTTGGGTGCCTGTGACCCCAGCTGTGTAGGGGTTAGTGGCTGTCAGACAAGTAGATCCCTGAAGCTCATTGGCTAGGCAGCCCAGCCTAATCGATGACTTTCAGGTTCACCGAGTGGCCCTGTGTCAAAAAATAAAGGCAGGACACAGCTGACGAGAGACAGCCTGCTGTTGGCCTGGGTCCTGCACGCGTGCACACATAAATCACATCGCACACCTACTAGCATAACAGTAGTGGTGACTTGGAGATTTTTAGGGTCAGAATCAACAAGGCTCAGACCGGGAAGGAGACATTTTAATAAGCTGAACAGTCAGGTACTAGGATCAGACAAATGTAAAAACTAGTAGGGTGAGGATAGGCATTTAATTGTGGGCAGCTTCGTGAGTGTCTGGTGGTCAGTAACATCAGCAGAGGAACCATTCTGACTCCCTGTTCACCGAGAAGAATATTTCCCTTGCGTTTCTCCATCCCCCACCCCCACCCTGGAAAAGTATTTCTCCCAAGAGCATTTCTCTCCAAATTGTTTTAAGAAGAGACCTTTTTGCCCCCTAAGAAAATAGCCCATTTTCTTTCATGACATGAGAATTCCGTGGCTCTTTGAGTCACCTCAGTTGCCAGGAATTTTATTTATTTATTTGCTTGTTTGTTTCTTTTGTGTGTGCATGCATGCATTTATGCACCTGCCACAGCGTGCATGTGGAGGGCAGAGGGCAACTCTCAGGAGTCGATTCTCTTTTTCCATCAAGTGGATCCCAAGCCCAAGGATGGGATGCAGGCCTTAGAATTACAGGTGGTGCTATCATGATCTGTTAACTTATTTAGATTTTATCCTGCCCCTGCCAGTGACCTACTATGGATGCTGGAGAGGACCAAAGAAGCCTCCGTGAGTTCTGTAAAGTATTTATTGGTTATCCATAGATGGAAAATTTGGACCAGTTTCCCTGACAGTAATGGGAAGCCCACAGTCTGAAGTTGAGGGTTGACATTTGCTTCTGTAAATTGCAGCTCTGTAAAAGCGGGGCAGTGCCTCCCCCCTGCCCTCGCCCGTTCACAATTCACAATTGCAGGTTTCGTTAGAGATATGATGAGTTGTAGTTTTGCTTCTTTTGTCTTCATCTTAAAAAAAAAAAGTACATCAAAGCAAAGACAAAAGCAAATCGCACAAAGAATGGAAGATCTAGACCATAAGCAAGTTACCTGTGAGCTGGCCCGCATGCTGGCCCACCCTGGCCTTCTCAAGCTCTGGGAATATTTGATCATTATTTTTTCTGGTAGTTTCCTGGGTCCATTTTCTCTGCTGTCTCCTGTGGGAAATCCTGTTTTCTCCTAATGTTTTGGACCCCTTTCTTGATGTTGAGGACTTTTTTTTTTCCTTCTCAGAAGGAAAACAGCACAGGGTAACAGGTCCAAAATTTATAATCTACAGGCAACCAGTAAACTCCTTGTCCTAAGTTCTGGGACTCACCTTTCCTACTTCTTGATGCCATTTGGGAGGTCTTTTCCTGTCATCCTTGCAGCTCAGCTTCATCCTGCACTGCTTGGGGCTGCCGTCCTCTGTGCTATGTCCTGTCATCCAATTGCTCTTTTCTTTTCTTGGTTTAGAGTGTGACTGAGCCTGTGGGTGTCTTTAGCTATCACAGGAATTTAGTGGGTTAGTCGCTGTAAGTGAACAGCCTGTGCTGTAGTCAGAAAAGGGATTCCACACACCAAGGGCATATCTGCCTCACACAGAGTCCAGTCTGATATTTTGTTCTAGGTGGTCCTTTGGGTTGTTGTTGGGCCCTTCAGTTTTAGGTAGGATGGATGGAGGGAGGAAGGAAGGGAGGGAGGGAGGGAGAGAGAGACAGAGACAGAGAGAGACAGATATTTATAGGGAGACTGTGAAGAATTAAGTCATGTCTACCGGATGGACTCAAGAGGGACCAACAAGTCAAGCTCAGCTAGGCACCTAGGGATGGGCCAGAACCTGAGGGGCCATTCTGTTCTAGAACAGTCTCTAGCTCCTTTTCTCACGTGCATGGTCTTAGCGACTCATTAGATTTCAAATTGGTTTTTAATTGCTTCAAGCCCAGGATGTCCTTGAACTACTATTAGCTCAAGACCTTGGACTTCTGACCCTTCGAAGGCTTTCACCAGGCTCTGCCATGCTGAGGATTGAGGGCAGGGCCTAGTGCATGCATGCCCAGTCAGTGCTCTACCAACCAAGCTGCATACCCTGATCCTAATGTGACTGTTTGTTGACCAAGTTGGAACCAGAAGAACTTCAGGAAATAGCTGAGGTTGGACCTGGGAAGTAGATTTTTCCAGACACTTTTAGATTTCTAGATTCATCAAGCTGAATGTATGTATAGCTTAGCAGTGCTTTCAACATAGACTTTAAAAAAAAAAACCACTCTAGATATAATGCTTATCCAACATGGAAAATGTCAGATCCCAAAATTACAATTACCTTGATCTGCCAGAGGAAAAGAAGCTGACATTTTTGTTTTTGTTTTTTGATTTTTTGGTGTTATTTTTGTTTGTTGTTTCTTTCCCAGCAACTACCATACATTTGTATAATTTGATTCCCCCCTGCCCCCCTGTGCCCCCCCCCATCTACTAGTTTATTCCATGGCTATGTTATATTTCATGGGGGCGTTCCCTTCCTGATGTTTTGCTCTTTGAAGCACTCTTGCTGTGAGGTTTTCAAAGTCGTAGTTTTAATTTTCTGTACGTGGGATTTAACTTTGAAGGTAATTATTGGAGAACGTACGTTTAAAAAGCTATTAGTTTACCAAACTGCTCTTCACAGGTATCTGCCATTCTATTCTCTCACGTCAGACGTTGTTGTCTCCCCCTCATTTTGCACTTGAAAGATGCTTATTTTACTGAAACTCTAGTTGTACTGAGCAGAGCAGATTTTCGTCTCTTTGAAATCGACTGTATTTCATCCTTTTGTATTATTTCTTCATGTAAAGTGTGTATTCCCCTAATGGGAGTCACCACCACTAGACATGAACTGTCCACATGTTAAACCTAGTGTTGCTTCAGCTAGTCAGTGTCACCATGAGCTGCGCGTGTGTGTTGATGCACACAGACGTGATTGGCACTGATTAAGAATCACTGGACAGTTGATGGTTAAATTTGATGGTCAACTGGACGCGATGTATCACCATCTGGAGAGAGAGTCTTGATGGGCAGCTGTCTGGATTATGTCGTCTTGTGGGCGGGAGGGCGAGGGATTTCCTTAATTGGGTTAATTGAGGTGTGTGTGGGTGGCATCACTTCATGGAGTGGGGCCACGACTGAAGGAAAAGGGGCTGAGCCGGTGTAAGCATGCGCATGCTCATCTGTTGCCTTCTGCTCTTGCCTCTGGATGTCCTGTGACTAGCTCCTTGACTCCCCACAACGATGGACTGTGATCTAGGATTGTGAGGCAGTCAGCCCTCGGTCCTTCTCAGATTGCTTTCGTCAGGGGATTTTGCCACAGTAAGAGGAAAGGACATTAATGGAGGTGCTCAGGCCTTTCTCCTCTGCGCTTCTCAGTGAAGGAGGAATGAGCTATGAGTCTCTTTCCTCCTCTGAGAGGTTACGGATGAGAGCTTAGCTAGGAACTGGAATAGTTTTGCTTCAAGTTAAAGGAGGGAGTGCAGCGCAGAGTCATGGACTGATGAGGCAGTGTTCAGAGGGAGAGAACGGGAGGGGAGCGGTGATGGCTGACAGAGAAGTAAAGTGGCCGGGCTGGCCATGTGACGGGTGTGATGGGCCAGAGCCTGACACTGAGGAAGAGATGAAACATGGTGGTGACAGTATGACACAGAAGGGTTGCAGGTGTCTGTCAAGGTCAGCTCCAGATAAAGGCAAACAGACCTCACTGCTTAAATCATGAGACTGGTGAGACCCATCAGCATCTCCCACTTCCATCTTAACCTGTTAGTGGCACACTGACATTTTCCCAGAATGCATTTCCACAGGAGAAAGAAGCAAAGATGAAACCCTCAGAACCTGCTGGCTAGGAGAAAACACTGAGGAGAAGATGGCCCATCTGGTTGGGCTAGGTTGCATTCTGGACAGTGGGTTGGGGACCAGCAGGAAGCGGAGAATGCGAAGGGCAGCTAATAACTCGAGGCTCTTAGTGAGGTAGTACCCCTACAGGTGGCAAGGCTGAGAGAAAGAGTGGGTGCTTAGGCAAAATGGAGGATGCTGGCATCTGGGGCAGGGCCCTGAGTTGCTCCTGAGAGCAACGGTATTTCAGCAAAACCTGCCTAGCCTCCATTTTGGAGGAGAAAGCTACAGGGACGCATCTTCTGTAGGACTGTCAGGCGCCTCTGCTCCCAAGTTCTCTTGTCAAAACTTGCCAACTCTGAAAAAAAAATCCAGAGTAAAAGATACAGTTGATTTACTGTGTCTACTTTCTGAATAGAGGTTTATGTAAAATATTGGTCAAAGATAGAGAAAAAGCCAAAAATATGACAGTAGGGATTAGATGTCAAGCCAGATGTATCTTGTGTGACCACTGCTGGATGCTGCAAACCAGCACACTATCTTTGCTTTGGAAGCATATTCATCCATTTGAATTTTTTTTTTAACTTGGAAGATTTGAGAATGACATTAAAAATGACTAGTTCAGGCTGGGATGGAGCTCACTGACAGAACATATGCTTAGTCTGAAACAGGTCCTGGGTCTAATTACACCTACACACACACACACACACACACACACACACACACACACACACACAAACACACAGACAGACACAGACACACAGACAGACACAGACACACAGATACACAGATACACACACACACGATTTTATAGGGTTTTTTTCCTTTTTTCTTTTTGTCTTAAACTTTAATGTGGAAGAACAAAGGGCAATTTGCTCATTTTCGGTTTCTGGAAATCTCTCAAGCAATCAAAACAATTACTATTTAGAATAAAAATTTCAAACAAAAGCATGAATTTCTAGTGAGAGGAATAACTGTTATTAAGCACTGTCATGAGCAAAGGTCTTTCTTATTCTTTTGAATCTCAGGTAGTTCTTTAAAACGTCCTTTTATTTGTGTGTGTGCAGGTGTGTGTGTGCTGTGTTGTGTTTGCCTGTGGAGGCTAGATGACGGGATTGCCTCCTGTGGAGCCGGAGTTAGAGGCAGTTGAGAGCATCTTGTCATGGATATTCACATCTTTTGCAAGAGCTAACCATGGGGCCATCTTTGTGGCCCTCAGGCTTTTGTAAATCCTGGTAATTTCCTTCATGTGCATTGAATTATGACTACTATGTTCTGAAAAGTTTCTTATTGTGAAATACATATGCAGCTGGATAATACACATTGAAAATAGTTAGGAAACCTTACTTTTAAGCGATTGCCCATGACTCTAATATCTTGTATTCGGTAATCTGAACTCACAAGCCAACATGATAACCCGCTGTTCGGATTTCAGTGGACTCCCCAGGCAGGCAACAGGAGAGCACAGCAAAGCTGCTTATACCCTTGTCAAGCCCTCCACCCACCTGCATGTGTGTTTAAACACATGCATGCTTGCATGTGCACCTTGGGGAGGGAGATGAGTGGCAGCACTTGAGAGAACTGTTCATAGACTGGGTGGCACAATGGCAAGCGTCTGCCTCACTTCTTACCACCTGGCTATTTCCTGAGTTACAGAAATTCATTAACTCACTTGTGCCAGGATGGCCGTGTTCTTGCTTTGGAGGCACTTCCTTCCGTTAACTTCTTGCTGGAGGAAACTGCTTGCCAAGCATAGCACCTCAGAGAAACCTTCCAGTAGGACTGCAGTGGGTCTTACTGGAAAGAAGGAACACCGGTGTGTGTATTTGAGGCCTTCTCTCTTTCCATAGGCTAAATTTCTTAGCTGGCCTGAGGTCAATGCACAGCCTTTGATTTGTGCACTTGCCCAGAGAGAAACACGATCTCATTGTCTGGCGGGGGTGGGGGTGGGGGTGGGGGATTTCCACAGTCGAGACTACCTCACCTTCTCACCCCTTTCTTCTCTGAGCCCCTTTCCCCTCCTGCCTTGTTTTGTTGAGGAATTTTCTTTTGTCTTCTGTTTCTGCTTCGCTTGCCC
This sequence comes from Acomys minous, assembly GCF_964271855.1. Lineage (NCBI taxonomy): Eukaryota > Metazoa > Chordata > Mammalia > Rodentia > Muridae > Acomys > Acomys minous. The sequence continues at coordinate 56,216,108 of NC_140499.1, read as the reverse complement.
AGCTCTCTGTAGGTCTCGGGCACCTGGGAAGGCCTGAATATGCATTTGTGTTTGCTGAGCTGCACTGTGCCCAACCAGGCAGGGATGATCATGGCGCCAACCGCTGTGCTGTAGCTTCAGCCCCCTGCAAATTGCTCAGTCATTTGTTGCTTAATCTCCAAGAGCTCTTTGTCCCGGAGGCAGTACCACCTCATTGGGGACCCTTGGTTTTCCAGTTGAGGAAGCAACACTTGGAGGACACAGGGTGAGTTGAGAATCTGTCTGCTCTGCACAGGGACCCTTATAAGTGAAAGCAATAGTGGTGGCTCCAAGAAGAGAGAGCGAGTGGAGCTGGAATGGGGCTGAGGTTTTCAGGCTTTTAAGGAACTCCTGACACTCTAAAACTAAAGGTGTGAGATACCCACTGGTTGAAGACTTTTTTTGGTGGGCAGGGATCACAGAGAAGAGCTTGTAAACTCGGATTGTTTAGGGATGGTCGTGATTTTAAAGAGGTGATTTTTTTTTAAAAGCCTCCTATCACACCCGGGTGTCCCTTGGTTATTTCAAATGTCCGAGTTAGTCAGCTCTGGAATCTCAGTGTGATCCCCAGCCCTGTGATGTGTTATTCTCCGCCTGAATTCCTCCTCTCACATCCTGAATAAAAGTGTTTCTTGTTTTCTATTTTGCTAATAAAATGCAGGGCATGCGGCTTTCGGGGATTCCTTTACTAATCTCCCTTTTACCTTGTTCTGAATTTAGCTTCTGCCATAGTTAGTGGTCGGCAAAGAATTAGTAGGCCGCACCTCCAGGAGTCCCTGTGGGGGTATTTTTCCAGAGAGGGCTAGCTAAGAGGAGAGGGTCTGGCTGAGTGGGGCAGCACATCTCAGAGTTTGAAGACCTGGATGGCATAAAAGGGCACAAAGGAGCCCAGTACAGCAGGCATTCCCTCCCTTTAATTGCATCATAGCCATCCGTACAGAAGGTCGTCCCTCCACCGCCGACTGCACTCCCTGCAACCATGACTTAGACAGACCTTTCACCCTTTGTATTCCCCCCTTTAAGTATTTGGTCACAACGACAAAAGTCCAACACAGAAAACTGACCCCAGAGCGCTGGGCTCCTTGCAGTGACAAAGCCAGACTCTGAGGCTCTGCAGGCTTTCGAGCTGGCTCGCTGGAGGGATTTGGGGGAACTCGGAGATGTGGTCTTGAGAAGCCTCAAGATGTGGTAAGCAGAGCCTAATGAGCAAGTCTGATTGAGCCCAGAAGATTGTCATCTGATAGAAACGAGGACAGAGAAGACTGTGCTCATTAGGGGGAATTGAGTCTGGCCATATTGCCCATGCTCTGAGATCGTGCATAAGGCTGAAATCAAACCAGAAGGACTAACTGATCCGACAGGGTGCTTTAAGGCCATCCAGCGTTCAGCATGCATGGTTATTGTGGCTGCTTTTAGTGCCAAGTTTACAGTAAAAACTGTGAGCAGAAATCAGAGGGAAAAGATGAAATGAAATTGCAGTTTGCCCAGAAAAGAGGCTCATAGAATGTTGGGGCCAAGACAAGTGGCTATGAAGAGATTAGGACCGTTGAAAAGAAGTCGGGTGCTGTGTTTCAGGGCGATATGTAAGATGCTCTGAGGGCATCCTGGGAAGGTATGGTAAAAAGATTTCGGCTCTTTTCGGGGTTCCCTGAGCTCTTCCCTCCTCTTCCTCTCTCTTGCCTCTTGTTGCCACACTCTTCTTACCATGAAAGACTGGAAAATTGAAAGTGACTCAAAATGCATCTCTTCTCTTTCAAATGTTTTCTTTCAGGTGTTTGGTCACAGTGATCAAAAGTCTACTATGTCTGTGAGTCTCATCTGCCCTCCTTCCATTTCCAAGAAAGCCTTTCTTAGGGGGAGTCTCGCTGTACCCCTCCCACTCCTTGCTTGCCTTTTGTCTCATCCAGCTCTTCCTAGCACGCTCCTCCCTCCCAGGGAAAGTTCCCTGTCCAGGATCTGTGGCATTACTTGCTGCTTGATCTCAATGCACTTCCCTTCTCTGCAGCCAGTGGACCCCACCTCTTGACTCCATTTCCCTTGTAGACACTGGGCCTCACTCCTGCATGCCATGTCGGCTGTCGTACTTTTTGTTATTGTTTTGGCCACTGTCTTAGTTACTTTTCCATTGCCATGAAGAAACACCATGACTAAGGCAGCTTATAGAAGAGGATGTTTATTGGGACCTAGAGTTTCAGAAGGCTAGTTAAGGGTCATGGTTATCATTGCTGGGAGCAAAGCACCAGGCTGGCGGGCAGGCCCGGCACTGGAGACACCTCCAACAAGCCCACACCTCCTAACCCTTCCCAAATACCCACGTGCAGCCTTTCTGCTCCACCGACTTACAGTTGTGACGGGGTGCCCAGCTTTCTGCTGTCACCTTGAAGATTTCCACCGTTCTCCAGTCGCAGACTTTAGACATGTGACTGGACATTGCCAAACGGATGCCGCAACAGCGGTTGAAGCTGAGTAGATGTGAAATGGAATTCTCCATCTGCCTTCTGAACCTGTTCCTGTTGGTGGTGATGCTGAGCGCTAAACCTTAGCCGTTCTGGAGCCTTTGTTCTTGTCTCCCTACCATCCAGCCGTCATCCACTCTCCATCATTGTGTGGTTGAGATCTAGCCTCGACCTTCTGCCCTTGTCGGGGTAGTGTTGCCTTTGACCTCTGCTTCCTCAGCCCCATCCTCCCGCCTGTTCTCCGCAGCTCCCTCCCTTTCTCTGGCCTCCTCGTCATTTTTATTATTATTATTATTATTATTATTATTATTATTATTATTATTATTGAATTTTCCATATTTCCAGATGCAGAGATGACAGTTACTTGCATTCGATCACTTCCTGGCTCAGCAATTGTCAGTTTTTAAGAATTGCTCCTGAAAGTCCCTCCAAATGTTATAGCCTCAGACCCTCTGCCTCTGGAGCTCACAAGTCCATGCTCCGTTCACATTTAAAGTCCATTGGATGCACTTTATTCCCCCCCCCCCCCACGTCCTTTCCTTTCTGTTTGGCACTTTCTTCATTGACACTTTTCTCTGTTCTCCACCCCCAGGGTTCAACCTTTTTTTCTTCAAGGCATTGTCTGTATGCTACCCAACGCAAGGGTTCACTTGATGGAAGGAAAGGGCGAAGTGATCTCTACCATGCCCCAGCAGCCATTGCTGTCACCCCAGCTGCATGTCTCCCTGGTGTCTTCCCAGGCAGTGCTGCTCAGCCTCAGCTGCACAATGGAGCCACTCAGGAGCTCTTAAAATCACCAGTGCGCAGGCTTCATCCCAGACCAATTAAATAAAAGTCTTATGGGGGCTGTGAATCAGTGATTAGCATTTTAAGAAGCCATTTCCTCTGTGAAACTAAAGATTTGCGTTTATCAATATTGGACATTTTTGTAGTTTTTTTTTTTTAAGTCTCCAGGATGGCTAAAATTGTTTCTTTGAAGATATTTTATTTTAATTTCAATTATGTGTATATGTGTGTGTCTATGAGGGGGGTATGTACATGTGTGAGTGCAGGGGCCAAAGAAGCCCAGAGGAGACCGTTGGATGCTTTAAAGCAGGAGGTGCTGGAGGTTGTGAGCCTCCTGACACGGGTGCAGAGTGCTGAGCTTGGGTCTTCTGTAAGAGTGGCATCCATCCTTAATCACTGTGCCATTTCTTCAGCCCCTCTACAAGTGTTTCTTATGATTAGTGGACCTTAAAAGAAAACAAAACACCTTTAAATACGCATGCAAAAATAAATGAAAAGTCAAATTTGAAGAGGAATTCAAACGAGGTCAGTGGCTAGCCCACACAGAAAAGGATGAATTCAGAGTCTCTTCCATGTTAACCTGTTTGGGTATTTGGTAGAATTCATGTATATATCCTAGCACTGAATAACACTAATTAAACATTTACTTAGCGAGGTTGTACCTTGCCTGTGTATAATAACAATTAGCATAATGCTAATTGAGTGAGTACTTATTGTACTTCCTATGGTGTTTATTAAGGTTAAATGAGTAGTTGGAGGGGGAGTAGGGAGTGGATGCAATAAAAACACATAGTATACATGTATAAAATTCTCAAAGAATTAATAAGAATATTATTTTTAAAAAGGTTAAGTGAGTAAAATGGGGTTGAACAGTATAAGATATACCAGGCACGTTGTAGGGCCTCTGTGACACCTAGTAGGACCCAGTAGAAGTTCTGTTTTTCTTAAGGGACCCTAGGTACCAGAATGGTTACAGTGGACAGACTAGACATTGTCTGTGTGTCTGTGGACAGAAATGCATCGTTTTCAGGTTGGCCCAAGGGTTGTTCACTGGCATTGGTCCATATGATCCACTCCTTTATCTTCGTCTGTAAATTCATTGAATGTTTGAGTTCTTTTGTAGTGTCATTGTGACAAGATCTGCTCTCTATGTGCAGTTTAAGTCATGCGGGGCAATCTTAGCGAGCTAATGATCTGCTTATTTTGTTGCTTTGTTATATGAAGATCACCTGGATCATCACAGTGGTCTCATGCACCATCTTCTACTTCAGACTGCACATCTTAAAGAAGATCATTTAAAAATTCTCAAGCCACAGCAGCAGCAACCATCACCACCACCTCCACCATCATCACCATCACCACCTCCACCACCACCACCACCACCACTACCTCCACCACCACCACCTCCACCACCATCACCTCCACCACCACCACCTCCACCACCACCATCAACACCACTAACAACAAAAATAATAGCAAGAACAAAACAACAATACCAACAGCAAACTTCAGCAGGCAGATTCTCCTGCCCACGTGTCCATAAATAGTATATTTTTTATAGTTTCATTTTCAGTTGGCTTTATTATTATTGTTTTAGTTAATGGAAATTCAAAGTGTTAAAACATGGCCTCTGGGCCCCATACCGAAATGCCCCCAGTGCAGCTGGACTGGAGCTGACCTCCACCAGCTGATGGTGAGGGATTTTTACACTGGAGTAAAATTACATTTATGGATTGAGACGGAAGCTTAATTTTTATGTGTTTCCTAGAAGCCAGCTGAAATTTTGAGGGAAGACTGTGTGACTATTGTCAACCACCCAACCGATGACATTTCCTATGACTGGTTTGTTCATTATAGAGGGCTGACGGCAGGGGCGAGGGCATGTGAGGTTAAGAATGACAATGATTGCCTAACACTAAACTATAAATATATTGACATATTTTAAAATGTTTATATGCTTTAGGCTTGTTGTATGTAGTGTACTTTTTAGTGTGGGTATATGCACACTTGTGTGTGTGTGTGTGTGTGTGTGTGTGTGTGTGTGTGTGTGTGTTTAGGTCTGATGTTGAGGTTGCATGTCTTTTCTTTTCCATTCTTTTTTTTTAATTTAGTCTTCTCTCTCACATAACCTCTCAATTGTAGTTTCCCCCTTCCACCCCTCTGAGCCACACCTCCAGATCCACTCTCCCTTCATTTCCCTTCAGAAAAAGAGCGTCCTTTGCTACTTTCTTTTCTAAGGTCTGTTTCAGAGCTCTGCTTCCCCTCAGACTGCCAGAGCTAAAGAGCCGATTTACATTCCACCTTCCTTCCAAAGCCCTTCTTCTATTTTGCACACTGCTTCCTGCCTGCAATCATTAAGGGGGAAAAGAAATGCGTTACTTTGGTCTAAAAAGTTCTTGCTTAGTTTCCACTAAAAAACAAAAACAAAAACAAAACAAAACAAACAAAAAACAAAAACAAAAACAAAAACCATAATATTTGAAAGGAATGGGCACTTCCTAATTCCTACCTAGGAAGACCCAGCGATTTCACACAATTATTTCGTGCCTGTTCACTGAAGGAACCCTCACTTAATCACACATCTGGATTGTTAGTCTTATAGAAAACGGGGCTCACTGGCTCGGACCCCTGTGCCTCTATATGCTTTAAGTAGGAGATTCAGTGCAGGGGACCTGCCATTAGATGGTGTTCCAACTGCTAACCCACGTGAGGGTCTGTTCGAGGATCTCTGAAATCTTCATTTTTTTTTTCCTTTAACACTCAAATCAGTGGTTCTTTTAGAGAAATACTTTACTTTGTTTTTGTTAGTGTGTATTAATTACAGGTGTCAATGTGCTTCAGTGTGTTATTTCACATCCCGGATACATCTACTCTGTCTTCATTTCCCCCACCCAGCTTTCCCGATCTCTAATTATGACAGTTCTTTGTCTGCATGTCTGAACGTCTGTGTATGGGAGAGAACGTGTGGCCCTTGGCTTTTTCTGTGACTTATTTCATTTAATACAATGTCCCTCCAGCTCTACTCTCATTTGGCTGCAAACGACAGGGCTTTATTCTTTCTGTAGTCGAGTAATATCCGCATATGTGCATCTCTGTATAGTACATTTTCTTTCTCCACTCATCTGCGGCCAGTGGCCTAGGCGGATTCCGTGGTAGCTGCCGTGACTAGCGCTTCGGTGCACACAGATTTGCAGGCGCTCCTCTGACATGAAGCTCTTGTTCCTCTGGGTATGTACTCAGCAGTAGTGTAGCTGGAACACGCACAGTCCTAGTGTTTGGAAGAGCCTCCACATGGTTCTCCAGGATGACCAGACTGATTTCCTCCCCATCAACTCTGTGTGAAAGTCCCATTCTTTCCAGCATTTGTAACTTTTTTTTTTTGATAATAGCTATTCAAACTGGAGTGAGATAGTATCTTATTGTAATTTTAATTCAATTTTCTGATGTCTAATGATATGGAACGTTGTTCTTTTTTTTTTTTTAAAGATTTATTTATTTATTATGTATACAGTGTTTCACCTGCATGTACACCTGTACATCAGAAGAGGGCAGCAGATCTCATTATAGATGGTTGTGAGCCACTATGTGGTTTCTTGGAAGAGCAGCCAGTGCTCTTAACCTCTGAGCCACCTCTCCAGCCCTGAACGTTTTTCATATAGCTATCCTCCAGGCTTTAATTCTATGAGACAGTCTTAGTGTTTTAGAATTAGGGAGAAGTTTAGGCATGTGTAGCGATCTCTATATTCTGCAAGTGGGGAGATGGGTTTTATATGAGATCTCAGAGAAGGATGAATCCTCTTGTGAAGAATCTTTTTCTCAGTATCTGGTAAGTTAGATCAGATGTGCTTGCCCTGCCTCTGACACCATCACCACTTCCCTTTGAAAGACGTGACCCAAAACTGAATAAACTGACGAAGATGTTACCACGTAACATAAAAGCTAGTGCAAAGGCTCACCCTAAGCGGAGACAAAAAGGAACTGTTATTGGCGGAATTCAAAGTGCCCTTGATGGGTGCCAGGTGTGCCAGGCTCTTGATTTGTTTCCTGAAAGAGAAACCAATTGGAGTAGGAAAACAGACAGAGCCCACCATTTGTCCGTCTGTCTTCGCTCACTCACTTTTCCCTGGTAATAAGCATGTCTACGAAGTGGCTTTGATAGCCCTGCTTGCTGTAACTCCCTTGGTGAAATCAGTCAATCACCAAGCAATCCACTCACTGCGAACAGGTACTTTAGTGGTTTAAGCATGATCACACATTGTGCTGTCGTTACCCCAGTGTCCCCAGAAGAAGCCTGGTGCCTTTCTCCATCATCTTCTCCCTTCAGAAGCCATCCGTCTCCTTTCCGCTTCTGTAGATTCAGATTTTCTGAGTTTTTCATCTAAAAGGAACAATACAGCGTGTGGTCTATTGTGCCTGGTTTTGTTTTCAGTTAGTGTAAGTTTTAGTATTTCCACGCTGCAACAGGTGTCAGTACTTATTCTTATGGATGTTTAATACCTCATTGTTTATATATAACATAATTCTTTTATTCATCCATCAGATGTTGACTACCTAACGTAGGCATGAATGGATGGTTATATATGTTTTTTGTTGCTTTGTGTGTGTGTGTGTGTGTGTGTGTGTGTGTGTGTGTGTGTGTGTGTGTGTATGATACAGACAGGAAAACAGAATTGCTAGGTCAAATGACAGCTCGGTGATTTTTGAAGTATTGATCTACATTGTTTATAAATACTGGCATCATTCTATAGACCTGTAGGGCCTATAGGGTAAAGAAAGGGCTCTAGTTTCTTCACAATGCTGTGGTGGTTTGAATGAGTAATGTCTCGCATAAGCTCAGACATTGGAACACTTGGTCTCATTGCGGGCGGTGCTACCTCTAGGCACTTGGTCCCTGTTGGGTGTCTGTAGCCTTGCTCCACTTGCAGATTGCGCTTTGCCGTGTGTTTGTGGCCAGAGATTTGATCTCTCAGCTCTCTGCTTTGTCTGCTTGTTGCCCTTCTTTCGGTCTGGATTCCCCCTCACACCACAACAGAAAAGTAATCAGCGTGCTTGCCAACACTTGTTATTGTTTGTCTTTTTCATTAAACCAGCTACAGGTTGGGAGATGGTATTGAAATGTAGGGCTTATCTGCATCACTCTAGTTTGCATCACCAGTATGTTTTGGCATCTTTCAGTATATTTAGTGTCCATTTATATAAATTCTTTTTTGAGAGCTATCTTTAGGGAAAATATTCTTATTAGTTAATCTGATGGATTTAAAAATGGTAAGAATTGCTATTAGGAGATCAACACTTGGAGAATCTAAGGAAATAATTTTATTCTATACTATTACTTTACTGAAAAAGACATTAGAGGAAACAGGAATATATTAATAATACATATGCATATTACATAATTATATATAATATGTATGCATACACATACATATTAAATAATTATGTATCTAACACACACACACACACACACATTCCTTAGTTTCTCAAAGAAATATTTGAGATAATTGAAGGTGATTTTGGACATGTGCACCTGTTCAGTTAGCACCTGCCCGTGATAAAGCCGTTACACTCAGATGTATGGGCTCTTAAGATATGCAAAGATGAAGAAGACAGGCTAAATAACTTTGAGACAACCGCCCACTGCGGGCGGTGCTACCTCTAGGCAGGTGGTCCTGGGTGGTACAAGAAACCACACTGAGCAGACCGTGGAGAACAAGCCAGGAGGCAGCATTCCTCAATGGCCACTGCATCAGTTCCTATCTCCTGGTTCCCGCCTTGGCTTCCTTCAGTGTGGCTATAAACCCTAAGCTGAAGTTTCCTCACCAAGTTGTTTTGGGTCATGGCGTTTATCACAGCCGCAAAGAATCAAGCTAAAACATGTAATGGCTGGTAGACCTAGTAGGCGTTATTGCCACTGTGCTTTCCTTAGTGAAAGCTGGTCATCTCCATGATTCTTAGAGACAGCACGCTAACTGCCCCATCCCCTGCTCTGTCCATGAGATTCTTTAGGCTGAGGAGTACCCTGGAAGATTCTCTATGAATTTTCTTTCTCTTCCTGGCTGTTTTCATTCATACATCTTAACCACTTCCAGGCTTAGCCAATGACATAATAATGGGTTTTATTATGTACACAATATATTCTGATCGTATTCGCTCCCTCACTCCTCTCTCTTATCCCCTCACTCCTGCTGGTTTCTTTCCGCTTCTCGGCCACCCCACACTTCTTTTTGGGTTGTTAACAGTACACGGTCATTTAGAGAACATAGACAGGTCCTGAAGAGGCCTCCGTCATCTGCAAGTCTAAGAGTGCTCTTTCCTGAACATTTGTTTATTAAGTTCCCTTCATGGGAGTCTCTGCACCTCGTTCAAATCAGCAGACACTAAACTGACATGTAAAGTCAGGCCACAGAGCTTGCATTCAGAGCAGCAATTAGGGGGAGCCTTCTCCCCCCCCCCCCCCCATGCCCTGGCTGGGTTGAATTGTGCGGTGCAAGCTGTTCAGGAGAAGGTCAAAAGTGCAGCTCAGAGCTCCGAGCCCAAAAAAGGCAGAGGGGCCCCTGAAGGAGTGTGATCGGGCTGCCTGCCCCCAGACGTCTCTCCGTGAGCCACACCATCTCCAGAAATAACATGTGCGGGTTAAAGCAATAAACAGCACTCAGATCTGGAATTCCAGACAGCCACAAACATATCACCCTAAATGTATAGTGGCACTGCTCACAGTACATCTATAATTACATCTTATTTTATTAGTCGGAAAGGGTAATTGCATCCAGAAAATTCCCAATCCAAGTATGTGCTGCAAAGATAGTGGGTGTTACTCCGAGAAAGTGACATCGTGGAGGAGTTGTGGCAATGTTGGATGACCTCCTGGCACTCTGCAGATGAAGTGACATCTGGACCAGTTGAGAGTGGGGATGGAGCAGTTGCCAGCACCCAGGTTGGCAGAATCTCCCGTGAACTCTGTTAATTTCCCCATTCTCTGCCCCTGAGTGTGTTGAAGAGGGACATGGCTTGTCGGAGGGGGGGGCACTCAGAGAGGCAGTTGTACGCTTAGAACTGGATGCTGAGGCAGCTGGGTTGGGTAGCATTTGGAGCTTTAGCCAGCTCTGGAGCTCACTGACAAATGATTGTAACTCTCCCCTCAGGACAGTCTTCTTGTAGCCTTTAGCAGGATATCGAATGCCATACTAGTTTCTACCTAAGCTACAGAATAAAAACCAGTGAATATTTAAGCACTCTCCGATAGTAGCTAAGACACAGTGGAAATCAAACTCTGTCTCTCTGCATGCTATTTTCTTGTATTAGGATCCAACTGAAATGCCATTACTGTGGTAGAAAGCCATACTGAAGGTAGAGGGAGGAGATGGTGCCCTGAATAGGGTGCCCAGCAAATGTTTATCATCAGCTGTGGAACCACCCAGAAATGCCCAGAGAGGTGAGAAGACACAGCAAAGCAATGTGCGTGCTTGGCCACTCTGTATTGTTGCTTCTGTGACCCCCACAAATGACCTCTTAAAGGGCTTTGGGGACACGCATGTTTTATCTTACTATTCCTTTAGGCTATCTCTCTTGCCCTGATAACTAGAAGGCTTTTCTTCTATTTGAAATATGGAGCCTTTCTGAGTTCTTCCACCGTTGTGTAATTGGAGCTGTAAAACAGTCGGGGACTGTCCCTTTGAAAATGCCAGTAAACGCTGAGGGGCATTATTAACGCCAACACCTGGAAGCATCCAATGAGAGAAAGAGAGGAGGACATATTTTCCCCAGTCTCATATAGTCTTCATGATGTAATAGTGGATAAAGTTAACATTTGGGGACCAAACAGACAGACAAATAGACTTTTGTAAGCCTTTTGGTTGCTTCTTCTGTTCCCTCAGCTTTAAAAGCTAATTGTTGGTTCGCACACTTGGTCATCCATCCATTTCCTTAGTATTTATAAAATGCCCATGGTGGACCAGCCACTACAGTGATGCACTCTGTGTGCACAAAGGAGACCGAATCTTGTCACTGGTGAAGATGGATTCATGAGTGGGAGTTGAGATGCTGTGTGTGGTGGGGACAAGAACAGGATGTCATGCAAAGATTGTGTAAAAGATTACTACTCAGCAAGACTCCCAGGAATGCTCAGAGCAGACAATGAAGCCCAAGCTGACGTTTGAAAGATGAGGAAAGTTCCAGAAGTCTGATAAGGTCTCCTACCAAAACCAAACCAAACCAAACCAAACCAAAACATACCAAAACAAACAAACCAAAACAATGCCCATTAGAGTTGTAGGAAGGGGCCATTTTTGTCATCAGCTAAACAGTTTCACTGGAGTGCAGGACACAGTAGCTGTACTGCATCTGGCTAGTAAATGACCAGAGAGTAAGTGGAGGCAAAATGGTAGAGGCAGGCTGGCTGCTGGCTGCTGGCTGCTGGCTGCAAATCGCCAAAGAGTCAAATGATCAAGCTGGTCATTGACAGAGGGCCGGAGTCACCTAGGCAAGTAGGCTGGGGCGCACAGGGCCTGCAGAGCTACGTTTTGTTTCCTGGCCCATTTGGGATAAAGGAGACACTCTCCTTCAAGCTTGGGAACCCTTCAGTCAGAGTATGAGGCAGGCATCACATGCCATGGTGCCAGTGAAGGGTGATGGGCAGGGGCTACGGAAGCCTGCTAAGTCCATGTCCTTCTAAGTGGATAGTCGCTGTTTGGTTCCAGACATGTTTATCATGAGAAGATGCAAACCTACTGTTTCTGGATGAAACAAAACAAAACAAAACAACAAACAAACTGGAGCCATCTGGAATCTGGATTTTTATGTGAAAATTTCCAATTTTGAAATGTCAGACAAAATTAAAGACAAATCAACACTCTAGTAGGAAGAGGGGAGAAGCTCATGGGCTTGCATTCCTAACTATGGAACTATTGACAGTTAATGGCTTCTAGGGAGGGAAAGCCAGTTTTTTTAAGGCGAGGTTGGCTATACTTTAGCAGATGGCCTCAAACCCAGGTATGCGGGTACCATAAATTGGGGCTGAAGGTTTTAAAAAAGAGGAGTGAAGTGGTAGACGTGGATCTCGGAGGAGTTAGAGGGAAGAATAGATGATGAATATGATCAAAATACATAATATGCGATCCTTAGAGAATCGACAAATATATTATGCAATAAATAAATACAAAACATGAAATCCAAGAACCAAAGAATCCTTAACATTGTAATAAAAACTTTTATAGATATTGCAGGAAATGCAAGCTTTTAGTTTTACTCCTTCCCACTCCCCTGCAAACAGTCAAGAAATAGTTAAATTATTGCATTAATTCTTTGGGCTGAAAAAACAAACAAACAAACAAACAAACAAATAAAACAGTTATGTGAGAGGTCACCAAACCATGTGTGCGTGTCTTGTCCTTGACACCACCTGGCTATGTCTACTTTACAATATCTCTTTTAAGGGCTAGATTTACTTTCATCCTTCAATCCTGTCCCTTTTGAACAGCCACAGAGAGCAATGTTAACATGGAAAATAACGTGGAGAGCTGGAGAAAGTGGCCCGGTAATGCATTTAGTCTTCCCAAATCAGGTTAAGGGCTGCGACCTGCCAGGACTTTAATTTTAGTAAGTTGATTCTCTTGGGTCCACATGTAATCATGGAATTTTTTTTTTTTTTGGTTCATTTAAAAGTTTTCTGAAATGTTGCATTGCTCTGGAAGCCACAAAGGATTTAACCCCCTTTTTATTAATAAAAATAGAGTAAATAGCAGTAACTTAAAAAAAATGGATCCTGTTGCTGGAGAGATGGCTCAGCGGTTAAGAGAACTGTCTATTCTTCCAGGGGTCCTGAGTTCAATTCCCAGCAACCACATGGTGGCTCGCAACCATCTACAATCAGATCTGGTGCTCTCTTTTGGTGTACAGGTGTATATGGAGGCAGAATACTGTGTATGTAATACATAGATAAATAAATAAAATAAATATTAAAAAAAATGGATCCTTGTACCATAGGACAGGCCTGAAAAATAATTACATGTACAAGCAGAGAAGATGGCTACCTGGGCCAAAGGAAAGAGAATGTTTTTTGTAATTTTCTTTCTGCTTGCCTATGGTGATTAGTCATGTATTTATGACAGGATAGGGATGAGTATTCATGAAAACCAGAGAAGATACATGTAAGAACCTTGCAGTAAGGAAGGCTCGCCTCAGAGATCAGGCGAATTACGCTTCTGACACGGAGGTGGCCACAGGGAGGGCCTTCTCAGCCAGCGCACTGGCTTTTAGGCCGTGCCATGGAGTTTCTGATTCAGTAGGCTTGGGAAATCACATTCCTAGGTTGCACATGGCTCACACATAGACGTCCAAGGAGCTGGTTTTCTCCTTCTGCCTTGATGCGAGTTCCCAGGGATTGAACTTGGGTGGTTAGGCTTGCTACAAGTACTTTTACCCGTGGAACCATCTCATAGGCCCAGTGGTGTGCTGACTTGACCACACCATGGTGACGAGTTGTTTGGACAAACACCCCTCTACAGATGCTCCTCCATTTATAATGGAATTCTATCCCAGCCAGACTGTAGTGGGCTAGAAAGCATTTATTCAATAGACCTTATCTACTATTCTTCATAGTTTAGCCACAAAGCATGTGTAGAGTACTGAACGCTGCCTTGTGATCAGGCGGCTGTGGCTTCTGGTATTTGGCATCTGCCTAGAAGTGTGTGACAGTATTGTATTGTGCTGTAGTTTGGCTCTTACATGCTCACCAGTAAAGGATTGGTCCCTGGGGTAACACTGAGGGAAACCCTTTGGAGTTGGAGCCTGGGGGGAGATCCTTAGGTCACTGGAGACATGACTTGGAAGTGAGGAATGGGACCCTAGCTTCTCTTCCTCTTCACTCTTGTATCCTTGTTGATGCGCCATGCCCCCTCCTGCCCTACCTCCTTTTTTCCTGCCACACTTTGTTCCCATGGTAGGCTGTCTCACCACAGGCCCACCTTCAAATCCAAGAGACAAAAACAACCCTTTTTTTTTTTTATACATTTATTATCCCAATGTTGCAATGTAGCACCCAGAAGCTATCTATGCATGCTAGTTTAGGAAATGATCAAAATGTTTCACATCTACGGAATGCAACCACCTCACATCATTTTAAAGTAAAAGAAACAGAACAAAACAAAAACACAAACCATTACAAATTGGAGACCATCTGCAGATTCTGCTGTGAAGATATTTTTAGACTTGGTCAACCCTTCGATCAGTAGACTGTGAGTAAGCAGACTTTCCATGATGTGGACAGCTGCACTGGTCCAGACAGAGCCATCTGATTAGGCCTTCTGGAGCAAGATCTGAGGTTTGAGGAAGAGAAGAAAATTTGACTTCCTGAATGCAACATGGGTACCCTGCCTGATTTTCCTGCCTGCTAGAACCATGCTTCAAAATCAACTTTCTTTAATTTGTACTCTGCTGGCTTTCCATACGGAGTTTTGATTTGATGGCTCTACATTCTCCCATTGGTCCTGTTTCTCTGGAGAATTCTACTAGTGCAGTGAATGTGGATCTCCTAGTGTGTGTTTTTAACTAGGACCCATGTGATAATGATGGGCTAGCCCATGAAGCTTTCAGGTGTGGAAGAGCAGAGAGCAAAGGATACAGTAGAAACGATTATGAAATCTTTGTTAGGTACTTAGTTCATTTGTGTTTAATTTAATCACCTCTCCCCATGTGCCTGCTATGAGCCTGGCATCCATTCATGCTTGGGAGCATTACAGCATTTGAGTAAATCCAAGCAGCTCTCTCTAGAGCACTAAGGTTTCATCCAAAGGGTGTGTAAGATATAGCTTCTTCAACAATGACAAAAAAAATATGGGAATAATTTAAGGCCCTACCACTTTCTCCTTTCCAAGAACCTCCAGTGCTAAGAGTAACAAATGCACTATTGTAGAGGGACTCCACCACACATTGAAAGAACACAGTTTTGACAAAGCCAGGTCTCTCCCTCCACCCTGACTCTGATTTTTTTCTCTTATTCAGTAAACTTACTTTAGGTTCAATTCAAGAAGCACTTGGCCTTTGAGGGTCCTTGTGTGTGTTATGTAACCCTTCAGGAGTTAACAGTTCAGGGGAGGAAAGACCATTACTCAACTAACCATAGATGTACAGAAGAACAGACCGAGATACTTGGGAAGCAGAGACGCGCAGCGGCGTGAGTTCTAGGCCACCCGAGGTTACAGAGTGGTATCCTGACTCAAACAAACAGAGACTGAAGGATGCTCAGGCCAAAATGGAACATGTATATTGCACCTTTTATCCAAAGGCTCAGAGAATGTCGAGGAGTGAAGGCAGAATGAGCGAGAATCAGAGGTTGTGGATGAATGCAAGGAACCAGTGGATTCTGGACACAGCCAGGTGCCTGCACACAGGAACTCAGAGTGTTCTGTTGTAGACAGACAAGTAGAAATGAAGTTGCTTAAGGGAGATACCACTGAGTAATTCTGAGGATTTATTTTGTTTTTATTTATGTGTACGTGTGTCTATTTGAGCACATTAATGAAGGCGCTCGTAAAAGCCAAAAGAGAGTGTCAGATCCTTAAAGCCACAGCTAAATGTGGTTGTGTGCTGTCTGAAGTAGGGGTTAGGAGCCAAACTTGGGTCCTCTGGAAGAACAGCAGGAGCTCTTACCTTTGGAGCCATCTCTCCAGGCCCATCATTGAATCTTGACTCCACATTTTACTGTGGAATTGAAAATGATCCTGATATTTTTTATTCTATCTTCAAACCAAACCAAACCAAACCAAAAAGCAAAACCAAAAACAAACCACAAAACCTTTGATGTGTGTGGGTGTTTTGCCTTCATGTATGTCTGTGCACCATATGCATGCATCAGATCTCCAGGATTTGGAGTTACTTGGGTGATGCCTTCCACTTCTCAGTGGTGTTCAACAGTGGCAGACGCTCTTCTTCCATCTTCCCTGAAGATGGCGAGCCATTCAAGAGGATGCCTTTGTTTCCCTTCAATAATTCTATGGCTCATTATTCTGTGGCACAAAATTTCTTTTTGCTCTAATGCTTTACCTTCTACCTATGTGTTGACCTGACTCCTTTCTCTCCTTTTTATGCATTGCTTTGTCAGTTCTCTCCCAATCCCTTATCACATCTTCCCCTGTATATTTCCCTCTTTGCCTAGAGACACATTCATGTTACTTCTAAAGGGAGAAGCTACTCTGAAACCACCAGCTTTTGTAGAACACAGTGGGCTTGTGTAACCTGAATACCAACCCCCTCATTATTCTCTTTCTGTCCTATAGACTTTGGGAGGTTGGAACTACATTTCCCAGAGTACCTCTGTACTCACAAACTTGAATGTAATTTAATTCTTTCATTAGGAGGTATCTTCATGAGATTTGGAATAAAATTAAATACAATAAAATATTGTGAAACCAGCTTGACATGACATGATAGCCACGGAGGCCCATGTTTTCTTTTTAGCAGGTTTATAGCTTCCGATTTAATCTACGGGCTTCCTGGTTTTATTGCACCTTGGTCATGGTAAAGCCAGCAGCTTCCTTGGTGGCCTGATTCTGTTATGGCGTTGGAAGTCATTCCTGGACACTGAGCTTTGAGTCTGTCTTTTCAAACTTCCCTTTTATTTGGCAAGCCATTTTATAACTTGTCATAAAAAAATTCTATTTCTCCTTACACTGGCTAGAAAGTGTGCTTCTAGTGTTTAAGGGTTCTGTACCACGAGCTGGCATCACCTGAGCATGCGTGGTGACAGCACATGCTCCCACTCGTGGGTGGCTTGGATGGGCAATGGCTAAAGCAGTACTCCAGTGGGAAGGATGCTGACCACTGTGCACAGAACAGCTGCCTGCTGGGCTTGCAGAACCAGATGGCTTGATCCAGAGACAAGGTCTAATGATTTGGCCAGACTCTTAAAAGATTTATAAGGAACATCCTTGGTCTTCAGTGACAAGGAAGTCTGAGGCTGAGATGCATGGAATCAACCTCACGGAATCGGGAGAGCGTGAATGTGTCCCATGTGAATGCTAACCAGAGAGTGCGTGGCATCAGAGAGGATGATGTAAATACTCATGATACAAGGGATCACTCCTGTAGAATCCTGTCGCTGTCCCCACTAGCATTTGCCCTTGGGTCCATGCACCAAGTGACCACAGCAGTAGGGCAAGAGGTCATGTGTAGGCAGCGCCAGATTCTGTGCACCAGAGGGAAAGGGGCTGCAGCATAGCTGGCTTCCCAACCTGCCAACAGTAAAGGTCAAGACTCAGGCTTTACTATTTCATTGCCTCTTAGGGGAACCGGCCGGTGACCATTGGTGGATTGACGACATTGGACCATGTTGGCTGTGGAAGGGGCGACACTTACTCTCATGCTTACTTTGGAGTCAGCTTCCCTGTTTCTGCCAAAATCACCATCTGTGAGCTCTTAGGATGGCTTGTTCCATTCAGTATGCTTCTGACCAACGGACTTATATTCTAGCCAGTGAAGGGTGGCAGGAGGTTCCTGCTCATGGAGCCCACTGGTCCCCAGCATTTCCCCAGCACCCTGAAGCAGCCAGAAGGAATGGTGGAATGGTCTTTTATGATTCAATTGGAGGGCCAGCTGGGTGAGAACACCAGGCATGGCTGAAGCAAGGTCCTTAGAGTCATGATGTTGAGGGTGAATCAGCAAGTAATGTCTATAGTGTTTTTGTTCTTCTACCTAGCATCCCCGTATCCAAGGGATGAAGGAAAGGAAACAGAAATGATTCCATTCACTTTAATCCTGAAGTCTTTGTCTCCTGCCTGAGAGACTTTGAATTCTGCTGTTTTGATGACTTGTCCCATGGAGGGGTGGGCAGGAATGCTCCTATGAAGCTGGCCCTTGTATTGCCCTCTGGATACTTGACTTTCTCATGCCAGAGTATCAATAAGCAATTGTGGCCACGGGGTGGAGGCAGGAAATATTGAATTGGTTAAGTCCGGTTTATTGAGACTTGCTAAACAACAGGTGCAATAAGGAATACATCTGAGCTGAAGTGCATGCTGGGGGACCCAGGGGATATGGGATTAGTAATGGAAGAAGGAAGTTATAAATCTCAACTATGACCACATGACTAGTCACAGTACATAGATTTGTATCATCATTAGTATTTCTTTCCTATTTGAATATTCTTTCCTCCTTCTATTTCCCTAGCATTTATCACAATAGATAAGTTACAGAATGCCAAAAGAGGGACTGTCACTTAATTAGATCATTCCATGATAGGTAAAGTCACCCCCTGACTCTATTTGATGACAGTTGAGGGCAGTTATACAGAGGCATGACTTGGTCACTGCTTTGTTTTGTTTTGTTTTTTTATAACACAGGACATTTAAAAAGGGGGCATCACCCAGGGAAGACTGTGGAGCTTTGTTAAGATGCCTAGAATTTCCCTGTCTGTGGCTCGGGGTTAGGGTGAAGGCGGGGTTTGCGACAAGCAGATGTGTGTGGTTTGGAAGGTGAGGTGGTGCAGTAGGTGATAGGCTCCGAAGGCTAGCGGAAGGCACTGCTGCTGCCACCCTGCCCGGGAGCTGCCTTATTGTCACGTCTCCTTGGCAAGACAGACTCCACTCCTCCCCATCGCCTATTGAATCTCCCCTCTTGGTTCCTTTGAATCTCAGGTCAACTTCCTAGCAAAGGATGCCAGTGTCTTCTTGTGTATCCAGTTGAGGTCGGAATGGTGGGAGCAAGACGCAGCTTCCGAGCGGTCCTCACAGGTTCCCTACATCACGTGCACCTACTCTTGGTCTGAGTGTTCAGACTTCTGGCAAACTTCAGACCTTCACCGAAACATGGGAGGCATAGTCTTCTGCCAAGTTCTTTGCCAGTTCTATAGTTGTATAAAGCCGGTGCCTATCCTAATCCTTTTATTCTACTTTGCTTTTCTGTTAAAGCCCTGCCTAACATAAATTAATTCTAAAAAAAAAAAAAAGCAGCCAAACCCCGACCAGTGCAACTTACAGCCTTCTACTTAACAAACATCCAGTGAATGAATCGACTGGTTTAAGGTTTCATTCTGGGCTGCTTCACCAAACACTTGTTCCCTAAACCCTTGTCGCTCATTCATAAGTACAGCTGGCCAGTGTTTACTAGCTATTGTATGTGGGCAGCAGCCGAGAGTTTATGGGAAAAACAGACATGCATAGCAAAAACAGACATGCATGATGACTTCCGAGGCCACTGGCCCACTAAAATATCTTCTCGAGGTCCCTGGATAGTGGCAACTCGAGGCTGTAGTTGCTCAATCCATGTAACGCGTGCTCTCATTTTCTCGAGTGTCTCCAAAGGTGGGGGACGTCTGGCATTGCCACTTATCACCAGGAAGTGAGTCTGTGAGAGTGTGGCTCTTGCTTGTGTGTGTGCGCGGGCTTCCACTCCCCCAACCCCCCCCCCCCCCCCCCGCACTGACTTCACTAGCCAGAATCATTTTTTACATATGGAGGTGTTGATAAATATTTGTTGAATCAATGGATGAATGCTTTGGGCCCATTTTCAGACTTCTTTTGTTGTTGTTGTTGTTGCTTTTTGAGATTGTTGTCTCAACCTTTATGTTTCCTCTAAGTTTTTTCCTTCCTTTCACTGGCCTTTCTTTTATGAACTCCAGCCCTCCACAATGTCTGTTCTCAGCTCGTCCCCTCTCTTTAGGTTATATTTATTTTAAAATTAAGTAGGGGAAGCATAGTTAAAACGCATCGGGAAGTACAGCAGTTGCTTGTGACCCGACACTCAGCCAGCGGACGCTCACTTCTGCTCTGTCATCTGTCACCATCTCCATCAAGACAACTTTCAAAGTGTCAGCTTCCTCTTTTACCTTTTAAAATAAATACCTCTATTCAAACTCAACATGCCCATCACAAACCTGAAAACACCTTCACGCTCCTCTTCCTCACTGGCCCCAACAGCCTTTTGGCCCCGTGTCTCTTGGTAATCTTCGGTCCCTAAAATCTCTTGGTCTACACTACTCCGTTTCTTTCACTGGCTTCTATCCTTCTTGGACATGTATCCCTTCACTGGTGTTTCATTAGGAGCTCATGCTGCTTCTACACTCTGGAATGCCCTCACCGATTTATTTATTTATTTATAATTTATTCACTCTGATTGTTATACCTTTGCTTTTCCAGTCCCCACCCTCCCTCCCTTTCCCACTCAATTTCCCTCCCCTAGACCTCTGGTGGGGGAGGCCTCTTTCCCCACTATTCGATCACAGTCCCATCAGGTCTCATCAGGGTAGCCTGCATCCCCTTCCTCTGTGTGTCCCCACGGCTTCCCCGCCGAGGGGTGGTGATCAAATCACAGGCACCCGAGTTCATGGAGCATGAGCTGTCCATCAGCTACATCTGAAGAGGAGGTCTAGGTACTCCACACTGTCTTGGTTGGTGCATCAGTTTCTTCAGAGCCCCTGGGTCCAGATCTGCTGGACTTGGTGGTCTCCCTGTGGAGCCCCTGACCACCTCTGAGTCCTTTGACCCACCCTCACTCTTCCAAATAACTCTCAGCTCTTTTCCCAAGGTCCGGCTGCAAGTCCCAGTATCTGTCCTCAACCCCACTAGGTGGAGTTTCTCAGGGGACTTCTACATTGGGATAATATCTACTTATAAGTGAGTGTATACCATGCATGTCTTTCTGGGTCTGGGTTACCTCACTCAGGACGATCCTTTCTAGTTCCATCCATTTGCCTGCAAATTTTAAGATTTCCTTGTCTTTGACAGCTAAATAGTATTCCATTGTGTAAATGTACCATAGTTTCTTTATCTATTCTTTGGTTGACAGACATCTAGTGCTTCCAGATCTGGCTATTATGATTAAAGCTGTTATAAACATAGTTGAAATATGTCCTTGTTGTATGGTAGAGCATCTTTCGAGTATATACCCAGGAGAAGTATAGCTGGGTCCTGAGGTAGCACTATTCCCAATTTTCTGAGAAAGTGCCAGATTGATTTCCAAAGTGGTTGTACAAGTTCGCACTCCCACAGCAATGGAGGAGTGTTCCCCTTTCTCTACATCCTCGCCAGCATGTGCTGTCACTTGAGTTTTTGATCTTAGCCATTTTGATAGATATAAGGTAGAATCTCAGGGTCATTTTGATTTGCATTTTCCTGATGACTAAGGACATTGAGCATTTCTTTAAGTGTTTCTCAGCTACTCGATATTCCTCTGTTGAGAATTCTCTGTTTAGCTCTGTACCCCATTTTAAATTATTGGGTTTGGTGGTGTTTAATTTTTTCTCAACTTCATATGGAAAAACAAACAAACAAACAAACAAAAACTAGAATAGCAAAATCAATCCTGTATAATAAAAGATCTTCTGGAAGAATCTCCATCCCTGTTCTCAAAAGTAATAAAAATGGCATGGAACTGGCATAGAAATAGGCTGGTTGACTAATGGTATTGAATTGAAGACCCAGAAGTAAAGCCCACACGCCTACGGACACTTGATTTTTGACAAAGAAGCCAAAACCATACAATGGAAAAAGCTAGCATCTTCAACATATGGTGCTGGACTAACTGGATGTCTACATATAGAAAAATGCAAGTAGATCCTTAATCTCTCTGCACAAACCTAAAGTCCAAGTGCTTTAAAGACCTTAACATAAAACCAGATATACTAAATCTGTTAGAAGAAAAAAGCAGGAAAGAGCCTAGAACTCATTGGCTCAGGAGAGAACTTCCTGAACAGCTCAGGCTCTAAGGCAATCAATTAATAAATGGGACCTCATGAAACAGAAAATCTTCTGTAAGGCAAAGGATACGGTAACAGAACAAAACGACAGCCTACAGACTGGGAAAGGATCTTCACCAACCCTACGTCTGACAAAGGGTTAATATACAAACTATATAAAGAACTCAAGAAATTAAGCACCACCAAGCCCTTGTTCTTTCTGTGGTTGGAAATTCTTGACCAGCTGATCTCCACACTGGAGGTGCCAGAGTCCACCCAGTAATGACAAATCACTGACCTGCACATTTTGTGCCTCACATTGCATAGCTTGCTCTCATTCTTTGTAGGTTGCCATCCATTTCCCTGTAGACTATCGTCTTACTGAAACGCTGGCACATGGCACAGTCAATGATTATTGAAGATGCTAAGTGAATTTTCTTTAAAATTACACAGGATGGACAATGAAGCATTTATCCAGGGAGGAGTCTGAACACAAAGCAAGGAAGAAAGAGACTCTGCCAGGAGACAGTGGTGGCGCACCCCTTTCATCCCAGTACTCAGGAGGCAGAGGCAAGAGGATCTCTGAGTTCAAGGCCAGTCTGGTCTACAGAAAGGTCAGCCAGGAGTAAGTACTACACAGAGAAACTCCGTCTCCAACCAAGAGAGAGCGAGAGCGAGGGCGAGAGTGAATCAGAACCTGCCAGTTGCCACACAGAATCTGGGGATGCCAGGCACACTTACTTGAGGGCAAGGCTGGTAAGGACATGGGTGTCAAGGAGGTTCATGCAAGGATGGGGTGGGGTTCTGCACTTGATGCTAGGGATGATTCTCACAGGGATGCTCAGGAAAGAGCGTTGACTCAGATGTTGACTTCTCTTAGCATTAGACAGAGCTGTGTTCTCTGTCTCTGAGTCTCTCTTATGCCACAGTCTCTCAAGCGCGAATGAAAAGAGTAGACAACTTAGAGGTTACAGAAGTTGGAAGGGCTTACTGGACACCGGACTTTTCTCTCTCATCCGCCCCTCCCTCGTGTCTCAGTAGCCATGATTCTCTCGCATTCCGTGCGACCCCGGGAAAGGGAACTTGCAGCTGCTGCTCCCTCATGACTCTTAGTCAGCGGAGCGAGGCCTTGGGCTTGTTGTATACACGGTCAGGCTCCTTTGATCTGATGAGTCTGTTATTTTGAAAAACTTTTCTTTTCCAAAACAGAGGGGAAATGAAGTTTACTTTTTTTTTGAGCAGAGGTAGTGGCGAAGTGAGCTATTTCTGACTTATTGCAAAATACCACTAGGAACAGCACGGTGGGAAGGAAGGGCAGCTTGGGCAGCCGGCTGACAGCAGGCTAGGGGGCTATGGAAGTGCGTTCCAGTGGGAGCTGGGACTGACAACAGCTAAAACCACATCTTCCATGGAAAATACTAACTTGGGAGGAGCAGCGATTTGATCTTTCTGCTCAGACCTCAGGATTTCAGCATTGGGAACCAGAATGACTCTGGTCAAGTGTTTAGTAGTGGAAGGTGGGTTAGTTTTATGTTGCTTGCTTGCTTGCATGGGCATTTTACTTTAGGGTTATTTGCAATGGATGCTTTCTCCCCCAAAACTACCTTTTTCTGTGCTTTACACTCCTGGAATTTCAAACTGGGAATTGTACATTTTACTGTGCTTTTAGCAAGTTCCACTGTTGCTTAAAACAAGACAAAACAAAAACAAATGTTTGTCGAGTGGGTAACATTTCTGATGATCTTGATTTGTGTTTTGCCTCCATTCTGTGGCCAGACAATGAATGGCTCAGTACATCACCACTTTAGTGATATAAAGTCCCGGAGTTGCCAGAGCTTGTTTCCATGGTGATTGTACTAATGAACAGCTTCTCTATGTGGGTGCTGCCCAAGCAGATCAATGAGAGCGCCCTGCAACTTTCATGTTTCAAAATGCCCATCACTTGTGCCCTGTGCCCACCGAACCCTTGAAGTAAGGCTGCTGACTGAACAAATCAATACTTTTGTTTCATCTAAGTTTAAGCAATTAAAAATCAGAACTATTACATGTAGCCAGTGACTATCATGTTAGACCTCAAGGCA
This sequence comes from Acomys minous, assembly GCF_964271855.1. Taxonomy (NCBI): domain Eukaryota; kingdom Metazoa; phylum Chordata; class Mammalia; order Rodentia; family Muridae; genus Acomys; species Acomys minous. The sequence continues at coordinate 56,192,103 of NC_140499.1, read as the reverse complement.
CATTTGGCCTTTGGTAAAAAACAAATGTGAGAGGTAGAAAGTGTTAGCTGAAGAGCTGCCTTTTGGGTTTCTTTTTAAAATTTTCCTTTCTCTTCTCTTCCCTCTCCCTGCCCATTACCTTCCTTCCCTTCTTTCTTTCTTCTTTGGATCTTTTGAGACAGAGTCTCACTGTATAGCTCAGGTTGGCCTGGAAGCCCCTGTGTAACTCAGAATGGCTTCCAGGTGGAGCCCTTCCCACCTCAGCTTCCCCAGTGCTGTATTGTAAGACTGTGGTACCGAGCTGGGCTCAGGGCTACTCTGCTGTCTGATACATTTCCTTTCTGATTCTCTCTCTCTCTCTCTCTCTCTCTCTCTCTCTCTCTCTCTCTCTCTCTCTCTCTCTCTCTCTCTCTCTCTCTCTCTCTCCCATAATGGTATCAGTGGAGTAGAACTTGCTCATTGAACAAGCTGATGATGGACCATCTTCTGAAAAGCATCTTTCAGTGATGTGGCAGAGAAGGTTTAACTAACTTCCCTGTTTCAATATTGCCTTTTCCTTCAGCTAGAAATTGTGCTACTTGGTATTCTACTACAACAGGACTCAGGCACACATGAACTTGCCGAGACTGGAGGAGAATGCACAGGGCCTATAATACATCAAGCAGTTGGGGGCCCGGCACTGAGATGGGGAACGCAGGTTCCCACCCCTAACCAAGAAACTATTTGCAATTGACACCTGTTTGCTAAGGAATAATTCGTTTTTTTCCAGTGGAATGTCTTTGGGTATATTAGCCACACTCAGGGTTAGGCCCCATGTCAAGCAGTAGATGGCCAACACAAAATGAACGCAGTGGTGATTTGTAGACTTTTGGTCTCCTATTGCTTTGTTCGTTTGTTTTTGTCTTCCTGGTCTTTTGTCAGTACTTTATGGTTCTGATGTTGTGGAATTTTTTTTTTGAGGGGGTTGCTTTTTTTGTGAATGTATATTGCCTGTTTGCTTTCTAAATAGAGGGAGAAAGAAAGGGCATGGAGTGAGGGTTGGGGGAGAGGAAACCATGATCAGAATATATTGTATGAAAAAGCTTTTTCTCAGTTAACACACACACACACACACACACGCACGCACGCACGCACGCACACACACACACACACACACACGCACACACACACACACACGCACACACACGCACAGTTACTTTTTTGGAGGTACCTATGAAAGAGCATCTTACGGAGAGTAGAGGAGCAAATGGCTTTAACTTAGAGAACAGCACTGCGTGCCCGAGCTTCCAGTTTCCATGTTTTCAGAGGGCGGCTTTCACTGCTGTGAGGAGCTCCCTCTTCAAGCTATAACTTATTCAGGGAAAGCAAACAGGACCAACACCCCCTCCACAGTTCAGTGAAAACAAAGCTCTTCTGTAGAGAAACTACTTAAGTGCCTTCAACACTCCCACAGCGTCATTTGGGGCACATTACCTCACAGGTGATTTACATTTTCTGTTTAGTATCACTTCTTTCCCCTAATCTCTGAGAGGAGGTTGAAGAGGGAATTTTTTTTCCAGGTCTGCAGCTTGCGGTTGTGTTAACTGGGGAAGTGCTCCACGTTGGCTGCTCAGGGAATAACGCTTTTAGGAGGCTGGCCTGTCCATCGTTTATCATCATTACATGGTGTCTGTCAACAGAAAACCGTTTCCCAGAATTCCCTGAGGAATTTCTCTGTAGAGAAGAAGTATGGAGTCTTGTGACAAGAAAAAGAAAAGAAAAGAAAAAAAAAGGCACAGCAATGAAGAGTAATAGGGAGGAGGCGGAGCTGAAACAGAAGCTCTTAGGGCCAATTCCTGGCTGACGTCATCTCCATTAGCGCTGGGAGTGTTTGACGTTGAGTTCAGAGACCGTGAGTGGGGGCTGCTTTCCATCTGTCACGGTGATTAATGGGAATATTGTTCGGCAATAATAGTTTAATAACGTAGCTGGGGCCTCAGGGGCGCACCAAAATGTACATGAAATTCTAAAACTAAGAGGAACTGGGGAGAAAAATCACAGGAGCCAGGGAATTGGGGTGCTGTTCTCGGCCCCACCATTTAGGAAGGGGCAGCTAGTGAAGAAGGGTCCCCAAAGCTGGTGTGGGGGTGCGCAGAGGAAGAAGGCTCTCTCAATGTGGTGAGGAAGGCTGATGCAGCATTCAGGAAGGGTGGCATTTGGTGACTTCAATGAACTCAAAACCTGAAGGACTGAGAAGGTTTGTCAAGCTGTGGCTGATGTACACTAGTAAGAAAACAAAGCCACACGAGACAGGAAGGCACCGCCCTGTCCATTGGGGATGGGATTAAATTCTTCAAAAAATATGATCACTTTCTACTTGACCTGGAGGTTGCCTGTTGTGAGAGTGAAGCCTAAATTGATACTGGTTTTCCCCCCTTTCTGGGCCTTAAAGATAGAGAGTGCGGTTAACTTGTAATAGCGATACAACACAGCGGAGTTGTCGTCCCCTTTCCCACACGGCGGGCGGGCGGTGACTGTTCGTAGGTCACAGACCCAGCCTGACTCGCACACACTCAGGATCTAGAGGTGAGCTTTCACACTTATGGGACGGACATTTCCTGAGCTGTTTGTCTCTGTGCAGAGAGTCGGCACTGGAGACCAGGTACGAGTTCCGCTTCTCCTCAGTTTTCATTCAGAGCACTTCCTCCACCTTGCAGATTTGAGCATTGTGGGAAAGGGTTTCAGAAAGCAGGAGCGGGCTATGTGCGAGGATACGGCGCACGCCGGCCTAAAGCCTGTCTGGGTGGAGTGGCGCATCCTGGCCTTGTTTGCAGTTATCCTGAGTAGTGGCGCTGCCTGCCTCTCCCTTTTACTCCATACTTAAGTTTTACTCCCTCGTCCTACCGGACTGCCTCGTCTCAGCAGAGCGCTCTCACTTGCCCGTGGCAAGTACTGAAGGGCTCTGACCTTCTGGTTTCCAGGGTGATATTTGTTTCTGCGCAAAGCTTGTTTTAAACGTTTGACTTAAGGTTTTTCAGAGAAAATTTGGTAAGAGAATCCTGGAAAGATTTCATGGCTCATTGTTGGAGAAGCTTCTTGCCCCTAACAATCAAAATTTCTTCCAAGGGGGGGAAAAAAAAACCACATATGAGTGAACATGAAAGAAAATGGTGAAGCACTTTTAAAGAGAAGGGAGCGTAGACAGGAAGGCTTGGAGACTGTCTTTCCTTTTGATTTTAGTCTAGGCACCAGTAAATTTCACCTAATGCTTCCCATTAAAGCAGAGAACTGAGGAAACAGTTTCATCTTTCACAGAAAGTTTAAAAAAAAAAGGAGAGAGATTTACTTATTTTTACTTTTTTTTTTTTTTATGTATACAGGTGTTTTGCCTGCATGTGAGTATGTGTGCCTGGTACTGGGGGAGGTCAGAGAGGGTACCAGATGCACTGGAAAAGGAGTTAACAGATAGTTGTAAACTACCATGGGGGGTTTTGGAAATCTAACCTGGGTCGTCTGCAAGAGCATCAAGTGCTCTAAACCACGGAGGAGCCATCTCTCCATCCCCAGAGGCCTTTTCTTTTTCTTTTTCTTCTTTAAAAACAAGGCTTAGTCTCTTACCTCTGTGAGAGCGTGTGCAGCGAGTACATTGGTTCAGGATGGACACTAATGTAGCGTGAACACTTGGCTAAGAATTTCCCCCGCCCTACATTACAGTCATTTTTGTTGCTGATTACATATACCAATTATTGTTATGCAAAATAGAGACACACCGTAAAAATGCAGTGCGTGTAACCTGGCTGCGGAGCGAGGCTTTTCAGAACAGTAACAAGGGGAGAGTTTTTATGCCCTGTTTGTTTTTGCATGATCGAGTGGAAAACACCCAAGCCAAGACCTCAAAACAGCAACACTTGGCTGGGCTACCGCTGCCCTCTGTGAGCTCTGCTGTCAGAGACGCCGTCCGTGCCTTCCCCACGCGGCAAGACTTTCATAACTTGAATCGAAATTAGGCAGCTTTTAAATCTGGCAGGTCACTTAGCTCTCTTGACAGTGTCTCCTGCCTTACAGAAGCTTCTCAGCCTCATGAGGTCCCATTTATTAATTGTTGACATTAATGTCTGGGCTGTTGGTATTCTGTTCAGGAAGTTGTCTCCTGTGCCAATATGTTCCAGGCTCTTCCCCACTTTTTCTTCTAAGTGACTTAGTGTCTCTGGTTTTATGTTGAGGTCTTTAATCCACTTGGATTTGAGTTTTGTACAAGGTGACAAATATGGGTCCAGTTGCATTTTTTTACACATAGACATCCAGTTAGACCAGCACCATTTGTTGAAGATGCTATCTTTTTTCCATCGAATGGATTTGGCTTCTTTGTCGAAAATCAAGTGACCATATGAGTGTGGATTCGTATCTGGGTCTTCGATTCGATTCCACTGATCAACCAGCCTGTTGCTGTGCCAGTACCATGCTGTTTTAATTACTATTGCTTTATAGTACAGTTTGAGATCAGGTATGGAGACTCTTCTGGAGCACTTTTTATTGTACAAGATTGTTTTAGCTATTCTGGGTTTTTTGTTTTTCCATATGAAGTTCAGAATTGAACTTTCAATGTCTTTAAAAAATTGTGTAGGTATTTTGATAGGGATTGCATTGAATCTGTAGATTGCTTTTGGTAGGATGGCCATTTTTATTATGTTAATTCTCCCAATCCATGAGCAAGGAAGATCATTCCATCTTCTCATGTCATCAAAAGATCTTCACCAACCCTACATCTGACAAAGGTCTAATATCTGAAATACATAAAGAACTCAAGAAATTAAACACCACCAAACCAAATAACCCAATTGAGAAACGGGGCTTGGAACTAAACAGAGAATTCTCAACAGAGGAATATCAAATGGCTGAGAAACACTTAAAGAAAATGCTCAACCTCCTTAATCATCAGGGAAATGCAAATCAAAACAACTCTGAGATTCCATCTTACACCCATCAGAATGGCTAAGATCAAAAATTCAAGCGACACCACATGCTGGCAAGGATGTGGGGAGAGAGGAACACTCCTTCATTGCTGGTGGGAATGCAAACTAGTACAACCACTTTGGAAATCTATCTGGTGCTATCTCAGAAAAATGGGAATAGGACTTCCTCAAGACCCAGCTATTCCACTCCTTGGAATATACCCAGAAGATGCTCCAGCACACAACAAGAAAATTAGCTCAACCATGTTCATAGCAGCCTTATTCATAATAGCCAGAACATGGAAACAGCCTAAGTGTCCCTCAATAGAAGAATGGATAAAGAAACTGTGGTACATATACACTATGGAATACTATTCAGCTATTAAAAACAAGGAATTCCCGAAATTTGTGGATAAATGGATTGAGCTAGAAATGATCATAATGAGTGAGTTAACCCAGAAGCAGAAAGACTCAAATGGTATATACTCACTTATATCTGCATATTAGCCCAAGGGACATGTCCCACGAAAGCCTTCACTTACCAGGAAACTGAGACAGAGGGGAGGACATTTTAGTGGGACTTTAGATGAGAGAATCATGGGAGAATGGCAAAGTAGAAGGATCCAGAGGGTCCTAGAAGCCTACAAGTAGAACATTATGATAGGCAGATTTGGGCTCAGGGGTCCCGCTCAAACTAAGGCACCAGCCAAGGACAATACAGGCGGTAAACCTTAAACCCCTACCCAGATCTAGACATTGTACAGAACACTCTCCACAGTGGAGTGGAGAGTGGGATATTACTTTCTCACATACTCTGTGCCTCACCTTTGACCATGTCCCCTGGAGGGGGAGACCTGGTGGCACTCAGAGGAAGGACAGCAGGTTACCAAGAAGAGACTTGATAACCTATGAACATATACAGGGGGAGGTAATCCCCCTCAGGAACAGTCATAGGGGAGGGGAATAAGGGGAAAATGGGAGGGAGGAAAGAATGGGAGGATACAAGGGATGGGATAACCATTGAGATGTAACAAGAATAAATTAATAAAGGAGAAAAAAAACAATTTGTAATAAATAAATAAATAAATAAATCTGGCATGTCTCTGGCTCCCACTAGGAACTCACTTAAGTCCTTTCTCACTTCCGCCTGGGTTTCAATTGGGACAGAACCCAGTGAGGATGGAAACCTGACGGATGTAAAGACACTTTGTGAGAGTTACCATGGAAGGAAAGTTAGGACCCACGTAGGCAGGTTTTCATGTAGCCACGCAATTCCTAAAAAGTACAGAAATGAATTATGACCCTGACTAGGTGTGTCAAATGATGAAATGATTGCATGCTTTGGAAACATAACAATAAAAGCACACACAGTTTTATGGCTCTTAAGCAAATTGCCTGCATTACCTGCAGCCAGGGTTAGTTGAAATAACTGAACTAATTAGATAAGAAATAATACACGGAAATCAATGTGCAGGAGTGCATTAGTTGAAGAAAGTTTTCTGTATGCTGTGTTTGTATTAGGGCCTTGTTTTAATATACACAAGAGAGGAAATTGCAAATTAAGTTTGGTGTTGCTCTTACTGAAGGGCAATGTTCTTGAACTGTACAGTGTTGTTCAAAATAAAACATTTTTCCATCCTCCGTCTTCCCAACACATAATTGATACTGCTTTTTCTCCTTAGAGCTGAGTAAATGAAAAAAAAAGTAAGTAATTGATCAGACCCTTACTGATGGCTATTTTTAGAAAAATAATGACTTATCATTCATGTATAGTTGACTTCTCTGGTAAAATACTTTTAAAAATTGTTGGGTGTAATTTTGTTTTTTTTTTAAGGTGGCGCCATATACCTATGGTCCCAGCACTAAGGACGTGGAGGCCGACTTGCCCTTTACAATAAACCAAAAACAAACTTAAAACTTTAAAAACTCATGCAATACAATTGCTTAAAATGTTCACTGTCATTTCTATGTATTTTAACACATTTCTGAATTTGTGTCTCAGATAACAGAACAATCTTCTCACCCCAGAATTCTCTTGTGTTGTTTCATTTCAACCAGGCACTGCCTCCATCTGGGTGGGAAGCATGTCCTGGGGTCCTTCCTTTGGACTTCCATGTGGAAGCAAGTCCTCGGGTCCTCTATTTGTGTTGTTATAAAGTGTGTTCTCTTTCCTACTCCTCTTGGCTATTTGCTCATATACCAAGTTCTTTCTGAGAACCGCACAAATGCAAATTTCTTGCAAACCCAATGGAGTTGGGCTGCTTATGCTCATCTGTGCCAGGAGATGGGGTTCAGCCAATCCACCAGGGCAGCGCCTCTAACCACATCAGGGCCTTAGGTTGCTTGAACCTAGTGACATTCCAGAGTCAGGCTTGCAGCCTGTGGAGGAGGGCGAAGCGCGGAGGCCTGAAATAATTTGATATTACTTGGGTTAAGATGTTTAAAGGAAAGTGGTGGAAAGATGAAAATGAAACCCACTGGTCAAGGCTCAGCCAGGGGCCTGGAATAAATTAGAGTAAGGGTGCAAAGTAACAGTGTGCCTCGACTGAGTAATGTCAGAAAAATAACCAGGAAAGGTCATCTGAGGCCGGACAAGGGTAGAGTTTAGACCTATTGAAGATACATGGGAAACAACTCTCCACGCCGGAGAACCGCTTGAGAAAAGCAGAAAGGTGTGTGAGTGAGGGAGGCATGGGGACAGAAAGCGGTAACTCTGCTTGGCCAGTAGGAAAGCTACGTGGTGTGGGGTGAGAAGACCAAAAGCATTCTAGAGTAGTTCTGTTATTTAACTGACTGTGGGAGAGCATAGTCTCATTTCTGACTTGCAAGATATTTGGTGATTGCTTTAAGACAGACAAGGCTTTGGGGGACAGGAATGCGCGTGACACCACCACGTGTTCCTTTAGCTGCTCCTGAGGAAGAATGAGCTACAAAGGAATTGGAGCCCGAGGTGTGAGCATTGTTCCTGGCTGGCTGGTGCATGGCATATTGTCCTGCAAACATCGCTGGGTCATTTGTGTCAAGTTTATAGTTAAAGGACACCTTCAGGGCCATGGAAAAGACACACCAGATGGAATGTGCCTGATTATTAGAGTGGGGGGGGGGGAGGTGGGAGGGCGGGAGGGAAGCAAGGTTAATACCAATTTGTCTTTTCAGAACTTATCTTTACATCCTAAATACATACTGACATGTTAAGAGCAAACACGCATCCCATACACACATACAGTAACTCACTTGCTCACTCACTTATCCACTCAGTCAAACATCTGTCAATCAGTCCAGCCACTGAATATCTTAGCAGTGTGTGCTATATGCAGAATCCACCAAGACTTCCAGTCTAGCCTTTAGGGAACTGTAGATGCCACCTCCTGACTATTTTGGCCTAGGTTAGCCAGTCCAGATCAGTCAGCTTATGACGTCATTTCTATAACCAGAGAACCTTTTAGTATTTTAAGTGTTCGATACTGTTCTTTCCTGTTCATGTTCTTCCTCCCACTCCTGACAACCTCCAGGATATGGACCCAGACCTCTGAGCCCTTCTTAGCTGGTCCTCTGCGTGATTCGCCTGGTTAACCCCCTGCTTGCCTGGCCCATTGCTGGCCTCTGTCTGGCCTGAGGTGACCTGCCTACCTGCTATTGGTTCTAACATATTCAGCTTGGGCGTAATGCTACTGTGAACTCTAGTCTGATCTAGTCCAGACCTTGACTCAACTTTTGACTAATGGCCTTAAATTTCATCTTCTACTGCTTTGAACTTTTCACACAAGTAATATCAAATTATTTTCAGACCTCTGTGCCCTAGTCTGTTCCAAAAGAAGCATGTGACATGAAGATGTTTCACAACTGCTTTGCTCAAGTGACATCAAGAGTTGGGCTTTGGTGCATTTTATTCAGAGAATAGTCTTTTTTTTCTTCAATTAAAAAAAAAATTTAGTCCCCGATTAGAAAACTCAGTTTGGTTCTCATTTTAGGGAGGTTCAAGAGGAAACAACATTGCCTCAAAATTGAATTTAAAATGAATTTGGTTCTGGGGCCAGATACGTAAAATGGCTTTCCTTCTCTTAGATACATAATGGTGTTTGCATTTTTGCTTCAAGTAGAGAGGAAAAAGCAAGAAGGATGTGCTCACTGCTCTAAGTGGTGACTTGCCAGGCTTGCTCGGTCAGGTCAGAGTAGAGTCTAGTTGTTGACCATGACACTCAGGACTATAACTGTCTCCTGAGCTGACAGCTTCAGATCCAAATGCAAGGAAGAAACTAACACATGTGGTCTGACACCACAAACTTCCATTTCCCTTTGGGACACAGAAGACAGTTGACCTTTGTAGTCCCACTAGGCAAAGGCTGAGTTCCAGAAATCTGTGCAGAATGTGTGCTGCTTGCTCCTCTGAGGACTCTGAGAAGAGCAAGACTGCCTTACAAATACACCAAAGCCTCCATGTTGGGGTGGGTGATCCCTGGAAAGGGCCCTGCCTTCTGCGTGTCACCTTCAAAGCTACCTCCTGCCAACTTTGAGACTCTCCATTGAGGCATCATCTCATTCCTTGGCAAGACTGGGGCGCCTTGCTTCCTCCTATCGGAGGAGCTTTGGCTGGCTGCAGGGAAGTCGTCACTGTGGGCTTGAGCTCCACAGTTTAGGTGGTTCGATTGTCCTATAGAACTATTTGTGGTTGACTTTCCCCATGCCCCTGCATTCTGAGGATATTTTCACTCACTGGGACTATGAGTCCACTCAGCTTTATTACTTGTTCTGGTAGTATCACACACACATGCACATACATACACACATGTGCACAAACATGCACACCATGCTTCCACATACAAACATATACACACATACACAAATGCACATACATGCACACACACAATCATATATGCACACATACATATATGTATCACACACATACATGTACACATGTGAATATACATACAAACACATAAAACATACACATGTACACAGAAACACACATATTTGTACATACACACAGGTACACATGCACACATACATGCACACAAACACACGTACACATGCATGCAGACACATATACATCCATACATGCATGTGCACAGATACACAAACACACATGTACACACACATGCACATGCAGATGTGCACAGCATGCACAGGCACCTACACACACACACACACACACACACACACACACACACACACACACACGCACACACAATGGGATTATAGGGACTAAAAAACAGAAGCGCGTTCTCCCAAGAGGGAGCAAATATGGGTTAGTACAGATGTGTGCATTACTCAGCAGCAGTGTGTAAAGATGTGGAGTTACCGCTGTGCCCACACAGAGTTGAGGAAAGGCAGACAGAGGAAGGCAAGTGGTGTGCAGGGCTGCACGAGACCCCTGTCAGTGCCGCGTTCCTTCCTTCAGCACGGACACCATCAAGAGGCCGGGCATCCCATCCCCACTGCGGGCTCCGCATGAGGGGCTCAGCATGTCACCTGTTCACTCAGTCTTTGGAGTGGGAAAAAGAAGCTTAGAGTGTTGCTGGCTGGCCTGCGGCTGCACAAGTAATACATGGAGGACGGTGAAATCCAAATGGGTTATATATATATAAGAGCTGTGAGATGTGTGTGAGATGTGTGTGTGCGCGTGCGCACATGCATGCATTGTAGGTTACATGTCTTAACTCTGTGGTGACCTCTTTCATAGAGGTTGTATGTCATGTAATGGTATTCTGTTATGCCATGTTCAAAGTAGGCACCTGAGACCTGTTTATTGATTTTAGCACATAACAGATTTAGTAAGTTGCTACCAGAAATGAACTAGGAGTGGATGACTAGTGGGACGGTTTATTTTCCTCTCTGGGGAGGGGGGCAGGGTCTCCTGCTCAGTAGATAATACATGTGTCCCTCTTTTTGCAAACCATGAAGGTAACACGTGCTTAGACTAGGAAGCCATGGTAAGAACGTAAAGAACAAAATAGAAACGACTCTTAGCTCTGACTCTCAACATCTCTGTACAAGCTCTCAATATACTTCTCATAAGTTGCTGTTACACATTTTGGCGTCTTCTCTGACACGCATCCCAGTTATAGAAATTAGGCTCATACTCCCTGGTGATATTAGCAAAATCAAAGGATCTGTATATGAAGCCACTAACCCACCACAGCCCTTTGATGGTGATAAGGATGGCGAGGAAACCCAGAGAAGGGGCAAGGGCCCTTGGAACAATCGTGTACCCGCACCAGTCAGGTTGGCTGACTCATGCACCGCGGCTGACCACCAGCCCTGGGTGTTCCATATGCATAGTGCAAAACCTCCTTTACCTCACACGACACACCCGCATTATCATGTGTATTTTACCCAACTTTGAGATGCCAAAAATAGCTTTTTATTAGCTTTTTAGTTATAGAATTACATGTACCAACTAAGGTATCTAAATCCTTTTAATGTCTCATATCTTGGGCAAAACAAATGAAATGATCCTACCTTTCAGTTGTCCCCTAGGTCTTAGCAGGTAGAGGGTCTTCTCGTCTCTGCCCCAGCAAGGCTTGCTTTAGCACGATGATGTTAAAGAAGTGGACTGTGAAGTGGAGGGGACAGAAGAGACAATGACAGACGAGTCAAATGTAAAAGGCTATGGCTTGGGTTCTTCTCAGCCAGTGCTGCAGGACACCTCAGAGCACTGTGTCATGATGTCGGTCCGGGGACTGGTGATGACCGCGCCTTCACCCTCTGCTTTCTTCCTGTGTAATGCCTGTCTTGCCGAGACAGCTGCTGCCGCCGGAGTGCAGCCCTGTGGTCTGAAGTGAGAGCTGAAGGCTGGCATAACTCTTTGAAGCATACTCTATAAGAAAATTAGGTCCTCAGAGTGCAGAAGAGCAGAGCAGACAATGCCCTGCTATGTGGCTACATGCATTTCTGACGATTAGAAACACTTGTGGTCACAGAAAGAAACATGGGACACGGAACATGGCTCTGGCTTATTATGTGGGTTTTTGCAATTAAAACGATTGTTTAGAGCAGAGGCACTGAAGCTGTGCAGATGAAAAGAATGAGTTGAATTGTATTCAACAAATATTTATCGATCATCTGCTAGAAGGCAGGCACTGGGTGAGGTGTCCAAGACAGACCAGAGGTCATATAGTCACAAGGGTTTCATACTTCAACAGAAATTTATTAAGGGGTGGGAGGGGGAGCAGAACAATTGTGCGTTTTTTTATATTGTATAAATGTGAATAAGCATATGTAGCTGTTTTTAGTGTAACATCATTTTTATTTCAATTTTAAAAGTTTCTGTTAATTACTTATAGGAAATGTTTTATTCTTTCTCAAAGTCCAGTTTAGTACATTGTCATAAATTCATGGGTGCATGATGATCATTACAACATGCTGTTGTGCTCTCAACCCTCTAGAAGGACAACTCTCGATGTGCTGAAGCATGTAGAGAGAAAAGAAATCCGTGCACTGATGGATACATTATCCTATGTTGGAAACAATAAGCCAGCATCCTGAGGCAGAAACACACATGCTGATTCCCCTCTGTCCCTCCTCATATAGGAGGAGCCTGAGGAATCAAGACAGATGCCCACCCAGAGCCTCCATTCTGCTCCCGAGTTGCAACCAGAGGACCCAAGACCTCAAACTTCTTAGCTCAGGAACCGTGGCCCCAGAGGAAGATCTCGTAAGGGTTTCTTCAGTAGGAGTTGGCTACTCACGGTGCTGCAATACATACTCATGGGTAGGAGACTTCTGCCAAGGCCACGTGTAGGATGGAGATGGAAATGGGGAGAAGGTACCCAGCTCTCCAGAGATACTAGGTATAGCCTGCATGTAGCCATGGCAACTTCCTCGATGGCTAAAGGAAGAAATAGAGAAAGGCGGTTGTGCATGTGCCTATGTGCATGCCTTTCTCCAAGATTTCCCATTACTAACTAGAGCATCCATATCACAGTGCAGATGACGGAAAGATGCCTTTCCTTAGGTCTAGGCTTCTGACTATTGATGTCTCCTGCACAGTTAAAGATTTTTTTTTTTAACAAAAAGTCAGCTTGAGCATTTCTTGCATGCATTGTTGTAGCCTTTTGAAACGATGGATTACATCTTAATCCTGCACACATTCTTAAGATGAAGACTCCATCTGGGAGAAGAAAACTTTCCATGGAAAAGGCTGGGTCCCACATGTCTAAGGACTTTGCCAAGTGCTTAACGGAACACGCAATTGTTGGTAAGAGACACCGAGGTCCTCTGCAGAGACTAAAAGGACACCACTAGGGCCTCGTAGCAGCCTGGCATGCACATTGGTTGGCTCAGATTGGATTGCTCAAGCCATTTGCTTTAAATAATCACAGCTCATCACTCTTTTTTTTTAATGTGTTGCTCATTTCCATTTTTAATTCCATTAAGTTTGAAATAATTGAGGGTGCTTTCCTGTCTGTTTTACAGTTTTCCTTTGGGTTGATTCCTATTGTTGAACTCCAGAGTCCTAGAGGCCTCTCCTTTTATATTTTCATGAATTTGTTATTTTAATTGTACATTTTATGAGGTATAGTGTCATATTTGACATATGTATACAATGTGCGCTGATCAAATCATGGGAGTTAGCATTTCCCTCTCCTTGGCATTTGTGGACTAATGGATGATAATTGTGCATATTTATAGGGTACAGAGTGATACTTCTATACATGTATACAATGTGTGCTGATTAAATCAGACAATGTTTCTATCTCCCCATCATTAATTTGTGCATGGAGTTATTCAGAAAATAAATCATAGATAATTGTAAGCTGTTCTCACTCCATTTGCTGAAGGACATTCTACTTCTTTTATTTGAGGTACAGAGAATTGAACCCTAAGCTTTGTACATGCTAGGAAAGTGCTTTGCCTCTGACCTATAGCCTCAGTCCTTTCGTTGCACTTTCTATTTACAAAAATCCATCTTATTATATTCATTTGTATATCTTTTGTGTGCCTGTGTATGTGGGTGTGCACATGCCACAGTATGCATATGGAAGCCAGAGAAGACCCTGTAGAAGTTGATTTCCTCTTCTGACCATGTGGCTCCTGGGCATTGAACTCAGATGATTGGCCAGTCTTGGTAAGCATTTTTATCCACCGAGCTCATGCTGGCCCTGTCCTTAGTAAGACAGGGTCTTACTAAGTTGCCCAAGCTGGCCTTGAACTTGCAATCTTCCTGTTTCAGCCTCCCGAAGGACTGTGATTATAGGTTCCTGGCCCCAGGTAGAACTTAGTGATGTTATATAACTGTGATGGGTAAGCTAACTATCTCTCCCTATGAGCCAATCTCCCAGAATCCTTAACTCCACACTCTAACTAACCTGTCTTCATGCCTTTCTGCAAACACAAGGAATGTAAATGGTTTTTCATGAGCCTCATGTTGTTCAAAAGCTACAACTTATGGCAGACTAACCTTTGCCTTAAGACTGGCTTCAGAATCCTGGACTGCCAGCGTAGATGGGGCTCTGACACTAGCTTCCAGTGGAGTCCCTGTCTCACTTTGTATGTAAAGAGGATGTAGAGAAGAGAAATGCTTTTTACAAAGTTATAGAACAAGTATATGGCAGTCTATGACTCTGACTCCACAGTGCTTTGGGAAGGAACTGGAAGGGTCTTTTCAGTTTCTGGAATGTAGTCAGTGAAAGAAAGACTCTGTGGCAGCTGATGTTCCAGGCAAACCTGGTGAGTGTAAACATGCTAGAGCCTGGGCCACCAGAGCTGTTCTCACACTCCCAGACCTAGTTCAAGTGGCACAGCTTGTACACCAGCCCAGGCAGACACAGCAAGAAATCCCATTCACATTATTTATTGATTGGCACTGAATTAGACACACCCTCAGCCTTCCAACCCAAAGCAACACTGAGTAGCTGAAGGACTGACCTACCTACTCTTCATACCTGATCTGAAGCCAACCAAGCTTGAGCGACAACAAGAACAACTCCAACCCAACAGAGGCAGGCATAACATCAAATGCACAACCAATGTAAGATGTTCAGGCGCCCAAGTCACCACATATAAATCATAACTAATATGAAAGGAAAAAAGTATGCTCCCCCAAACCCACCAGTCCTACAGGATTGCTCTCCAGTGAGGATTACCCACGTGAATCCCAGGCTACAGAATTCTGGAGAACAATAAACAATTCACATCTCAGGCTTTGAAGACACAGTAGAGAGCCTGGACCACTCAAAGTTTATGATAAATTGAAAACGACATGTGAAAGGATGACGACGATACAGGACATTTGAGAAAGCATGGAAAGATCACATCTGTGAATTACGGGCATAGAAGAAGGAAGAGAATTTCAAGCCAGTGACGTAGACCAGATATTCAAGAGGACATAGAAGAAAACATCCCTGGATTAAGGAAAGACCTCCCATGCAGAAACAAGAAGCAAATAGAACATAAAACAGACGGAATTGGAAAACAAACTACGTATAGAACATTGTATTTAGACCGAGAGTAAACAGAACAAAGGCAGGGTACTGGAAGTTCCAAAAGAAACATTGCAAGTCACACATAAAGACCCACTCCCCTGCTGGAAGAAAATCTGGCTTCTCAGTTGAAGTTTTAAAATCCAGAAGGGGCCAGAGCAATATATTCCAAGGTTTAACCGCAGACACCAAACTAGATGCCTTTACCCAGCAAAACTGCAGCCATAGTTGAAGGAGAAAGAAAAACTTCACATGATATAAAAAGGCAAAAAGAATTCATGTCCATGAAACCAACCCTACAGAAAATAATGAAAGCAATACTTTAGACTAAAGAGAGGATATATATAGACAAAGGATTATGGCAAGAAAATAAATTAAAATAGAATTACTAAAACACAAAATAGGACTCAGGACACAAACACCACAAATAAAAACCAGAAAAACTAAACCAAACTAAACCAAAATGAACACACACCATTCAGTAGTAACTTTATTTTTATTTTTAATTTTTTTTGGTTTTTTTTTTTTTTGTTTTGTTTTGTTTTTTCAAGACAGAGTCTCTCTGTGTAACCTTGGCTGTCCTGGACTCACTTTATAGACCAGGCTGGCCTCGAACTCACAGGGATCCACCTGCCTCTGCCTCCCGAGTGCTGGGATTAAAGGCGTGCGCCACCACGCCCGGCTTCAGTAGTAACTTTAAATATTAACAGCCTCTATTCCGTGATTGAAAGACTGGATGAACAAAAACGTCCATCCTTTTGTGTTCTATAAGATCTTACCTTCAAGGCTAGGCACTATATTAGAGTGAAAAGATGGACATAAGTATTTTAATCAAGTGGAGGAGCAGGCACAGGCGTTCTAATACCTGCCAAAATAGCTTTCAACTAAAACTAATGAGAAGAGATAAAAAGAACAATTCATTATGATGAAGGGAACAATTAACCAAGAGCCATTTCAATTCTGAACACAATGCACCAAACAATTTTGTAGAAAGCATGCAACTGGATTTCAAGACACAGATTAACCCCCACTCAGCAACTGTAGGAGACTTCAGCATCCACATTCTTTAATAGATGGGTCATCTGAACAGAGAAGTGTCATTATTAAATGACACCAAATACCAAATGGACCTAATATATCTACAGAAAATATTACTTCTACTCAGTAGCCAATGGACATTTCTCTAAAATAGAGCAATCCTGGGACAGAACACAGAACTTAACAAATAAGAACCTTAAATCTTATCTGAACAGAATGTAATAAAGCTAATAAGCCAAGGGCAAAAGAACCTTTACGAACTACACAAAATGATAGAGACTCAGCAGCTCGTTACTGAGTGATGAATGGGTCAAAAAAGAAATCACCAAAGAAATAAAAAAAATGTCTGGAATGAAATGAAAATGAAAATACAACCCATAAAACTTCTGGGACATATTAAAAGCAGCCCTAGGAGGAAAATTTATAACTCTAAATGCCTGCATTAAAAAATAAGAAAGAGCACAACAAATGACTTAACAGTGCAACTCAAGAATTTGGAAAATCAAGAGCAACCTAAACCCAAATCTTGTGGACAAGAAGGAATAACAAAAATCAGAGCAGAAATCAATGAAACAGAAACAAACAAACAACAAAATACAATGCAAATAGTAAATCTGAGGATGATTCTTTGAAAAGGTAAGCAAGATAGACAGACCCTTGGATCAATTAACCAAAAGAAAGAGATTACCCAAATTAACCAAATCAGAAATGAACAAGAGACATTGTAATAGTTGCCAAAGAATTTCAGAATATTATAAATGAATATTCTAAAAAGCCTATATTTAATTAAGTTAGAAGATCAGAAAGAAATGAATAGATTTCTAGATTAATTGAAAGCACAAACATTAAACCAAGAACGGATCAACAACTCAAAGAGACCCATAAAAACTAGGGAGATTGAAACGGTAATTTAAAAAAAACTTGGGAATTAAAAAAAATAATAAAAAACAAGAACCAGGCTCAGATGAATTCACAGCAGAATCCTACCAAGATCATAAAGATT
The DNA here is from genome assembly GCF_964271855.1 of Acomys minous. Classification (NCBI taxonomy): domain Eukaryota; kingdom Metazoa; phylum Chordata; class Mammalia; order Rodentia; family Muridae; genus Acomys; species Acomys minous. The sequence continues at coordinate 56,174,731 of NC_140499.1, read as the reverse complement.
TCAAAACAATACTTTGTTATTTTTTTAAAAGGAAGGAAGAAAGGAAAAAGAGAATAGAGGAAAGAAGGAAGGAAGGAAAAGAAAGAGAAAGAAATGAGCAAGGAGCACTCCTCAACTCCCTCTGTCACACCAGTATTACTCTAATTCCCAAAGCGTAAAGCGTCAAGAAAACAAATGATCCCATTAAAAATGGGCTCACAAAAGAAGACATTTGAAACATTAAAAGAGAGCTCTGAAAAAGAAAAATGGCTAAGAAATATGTTTAAATGTGTTCAGCATCCTTAGCAATTAGAGAAACAGATTAAAACTACTCTGAAATTTCATCTTACCCCAGTCAGATAGCTAATGTCAAGAAATTAATTACAATAAATCCTACTGAAGGTTTGGGAAGAAGGGAACCTTATCCATTATGGATGGGATTGTAAATTGGTGCAGCCACCATGGAAATCAGTGTGGAGCTTTCTCAAAAATGCCAAAAAGTAGATTTACCATATGATCCAGCTATAGCACTCCTTGACATATGCCCAAAGTACTTGTCCTCTTCCGCAAGTATTTGCTCAGCCATCTTCATTACTATTGTATTCACCATAGCTAGGATATGGGAACAACCTCAATGTCCTCCAGCTGATGAGTGAATAGTGAAAATATGGTACACATACACGCAATGGAATTCTATTCAGCTATACAGAAAAGTGAAGTCATGAACTCGGCAGGTAAATTGATAGAACTGAAAAATATACTGAGATGACTGAGATCCTAGAAAGACAAATGCCATATGTTCTCTCTTATGTGTGGATCCTAGCTCCTAATCTTTAGATTTGGGTGTGTTACATGAAATAACTGAAGAAGAGAAGAAGAAGAAGAAGAAGAAGAAGAAGAAGAAGAAGAAGAGGAGGAGGAGGAGGAGGAGGAGGAGGAGGAAGAGGAGGAGGAGGAGGAGGAGGAAGAGGAGGAGGAGGAGGAAGAGGAGGAGGAGGAGGAGGAGGAGGAGGAGAAGATGATTATGGGGTTGGGAAAGACGCTCAAGCTGGGAGGTAGTGTAGCAAGAGGGATAGTGGGGAAAATGGGGGGAGGGTGGCTTAACTGGGGGAAGAGGAGGGAACAGATAACTCTGAGGATATTTATTAAAAAACCACAGGGAACCAGGTGCAGTGGTACACTCCTGTAATCTCAGCACTTGGGGAGGCAGAGGCAGGCAGATCTCTGTGAGTTTGAACGCAGCCTGGCCTCAAGTCCAGGACAGCTAAGGATACACAGAGAAACCCTGTCTGAAAAAAAAAAAACCCACTGGGAAACATTATTTTGTATGCTTAGTTAAAACATGACCATAAATATGTAAAAAATAAATATTTAATAAAAATAAAACGTGTGTGTGTGTGCGCATGTGTGTGTGTGTGTGGGGGGTGGGTGGGTGTGGTGTGTTTGAGTTGGGGAAAGGATTTGATTTTTTTTTTTGCCAACTTGACACAAGCTAGAGACACCTTGGAAAGGGACCTCAGTGAAGAGCTGCCTCCATCCGATTGGCCTGTGGGCATACTATACTCATGAGGCATTTTCTTGACAAGTGACTCATGGAGGAGAGCCCGTCCCATGGGCAGTATCACTCACTGCTGCTGAGGTAGTCTTGGGATGCAATAGCAAAGTAAACTGGGCAAGCCATGAAAAACAAGCCAGGCAGCTTGCCACTGTGGCCTCTGCCTCAGCTCCTGTTTCCAGGTTCCTGCTTGGCAACATGGCACTAACTAGATTGGGAAAACAGTTTGTTTCTACTACAAGAACTGAGACCAGAAAGCAGAGTATTTGGGTTCAGTTGGCACGTCCATGTCAGGGACTCAAAATTTCTGCCACTTGTTGAGTCTCCACAAATGACCACAGGAAAGTATGTGGTGTCTGGGGGATCAAAACACATTTATTGTCTGTAATCAGGAGCCAATTGGGGAGCAATGTTTACACAACATTGAGACAGGAGATTCTCAGAACAAGGATGGCAGCCAGTTATGGAGGGGTATAGAAATCAATACTTAAATTATACAATGACCTGATGCCTACAGGTATGCTTTGCATTTAATGGAGAATTTTGATAACCTAGCTTCTGCTGTCTCCTCTGCTCTATCTGCTGTCACATCTGCTGTTTAATGTTCTCCAAGAATCCCATGCTCTCCCTACTCGCTTGTCTCCACATGCGGTCACGCCTCTGCCTGGAACGTGCTTCCTGCAACTGTTCACCTTGTGAGTTCTTCCTGCTTCTCAATAAGTGAGTTAAGGTCTACCTTTCCTGAGAAGCTTTCAGCATCCACAATGTAGCTGCATCTCCCCTTGGGGCTCCTAGTGATGCTCAAAGAAACCGAAATATCAGTGTCCTTTGGGATCTGAAGAAGGCCTTACCTGCCTTTGGCTATGGGTTTAGTTGCTTGAGGTTGGCCTATGAATATACTACATAGTCTGCAGAGTCAGGCGGCCCAAATCCTGCAGCAAAGCAAGTCCAGCAAACCCAAGACTTTGCGGCAGCTTAAGAGCTACAATTTCATCTCTGCTCAAACTACCTCTCCCCCATCCCTTTGCCTTGCTGCTTATTGATAAGTTTTCCACATATGTAGCTGCACTCACATCTGAGCCACACTGAATTCCTCAGTCCAGGATTGTAAGAACATTTGAAAGCATCTTACTGATTTCATGCCTCCTTTTTGCTCATTATACGTTCGAAGAGTCCTAGCCATTTTCCAGAAAGTTTCCACACATAGCTTTGGGGACACTCTTTGTGGTCTTATCAAAGCCCTGGAAATACTGTGTTTTTGTGACCAGTGGAATAACATTGCTGGAGCCTGGTCCAAAAGGTCCCGGCCGAAGGGCAGATGCGTCATTTCTGAGTCTCAAACATGGCATGCTTAGCAGACAATCTTCCTTGAAAGACTGGAACAGGGAAGGCCGTGTTTTGTCTGATTTCAACATCTTTTCTTGGAACAAACCACCTTTTCTGGGAAACTGACTTTGAATGCAAAGTTGTCCACCGAGAAGAAACCAGGAGGCTGGACAGGCAGATGAGTCCATGGCAGAGACCTGCCCTGACTCTGAACAACATCTCTGCACTCCCAGGAAGCACAAAGAAGGCCACACACTAATGTCTGGATGCACATCACTTTGTTCCTGTCTCCTGTCTTCTGTCTTCTTCAGCTACAATGGAAGGGACATGATCCAATTGAACACACATTTTTTTGTAGGAACACCTGTTGTTGAGTGGTGCTGAAAAAGAAGATGACAAGGAAACACACCTGGTCTCATTGGCACACCGGGTCTTGTAGCCTTCCTGGGAATCACCAACCCTAGATGCATTCAGAGCCTGAAGTTAAAAAAAAACCACACCTTTTCTGGCTTAATTATTTACTATATGTATCTGTGTATGTGTCTGTGCATGTGAATATGAGAATATGGGTGCCTGCAGAACCCAGAAGAGGAGGTAGCATCATTGGATGCTTTGGAGCTGAAGTTATAGGCAGTTGTGAGCTGTCTTTTTTCATGAATGCTGACAACTCATTCTCTGAAAGAGCAGCAAGTGTTTTTTTTTTTTTTTTTACCACCACACCATCTCTCTAGCTCGTTAAGAAAATTATTTTACACACACACACACACACACACACACACACACACACACACACACTACATAGAAGGGCTCAAAAATGGGTTTACTGAGCTCAAATAGAGTGTGTGTTTCAATTATGCTAGTGTTGACTTGCCCCTCGGGGACAAATTTTCAGTTTGAACTGTCTACCCTTTAGTTCCAAAGTTTCTTTGGAAAAAAACTTTGTCCTCTACTTCTGTGTGGGCTTCCCATTATTGGCCAGCGATTAAATGGCAGTGTGTGTGTGTGTGTGTGTGTGTGTGTGTGTGTGTGTGTGTGTGTGTGAGCTAGCTGTCTCTTACTAAAGCAGAGACTTCCTTTATTGAACAGCTGTGACTTAGCAGGACCCCTTTCCACTCTTGGCAGGCACCTGCTCCAGAGGTGTCTAGAGGGACACTCAGATCGAAATCACTCAGTCTGCCAGAGCCTGGCTTCACCTGGGTGTTCTGTGTTGGACTAGTTATTTAGCCAGTGTTCATGTGACCAAATTGGCATTTCCCCCTCCCAATGGGCCACCTTGTCCCTAGACTCTTACAGTTTGTGAAAACTGTTATTTCTCAAGATTTCCTCAAGAAGCTAACCTTGTAAATGGAGGTACCCATCACGACTGGAAACGGCTTAACATCTTATCACGAGAAGTTATGTTCATTTGTAATCAGAGTGTGTGATAATTTTGTAAACACTGCAAAGTTATTGCTGTTTCCAGTCCCAACTTATGTTGTGAATCCTGAGCTATCCCTCCAGTAAAGTACATATAAATATTGATTACATTCTGTAGGGAAGAAATATCAGTCATATCCATGAAAACCAAACTGATCCTTTGGGGCTGTCTTTCTTCATCTTGAATATTTTATTTAAGACTCTGGCTGGCCTGCCCATGGCTCCTTTATCTTTCCTCATTCTCCTACCCTCTGATGTTCCTTCTTCTAAATATTAGGTAATATCTGAAAAGATTTCTGTAATCAATCATTCCTTCAGCTCTGTTCATTCAGCAAAATTTCAAAGTAAACTGAAATTAAATAAAAATTTACAGGCACTGCCAAATTCCAGCCCTACTAACCTGGCCAAATGGACTCAAGACAATGTTCTCCAGTAGAAACTTGAATATTTTCCTGTTGGTTAAAAATTCTTTCCAGGGGGATGTCAGGAAAGAAGGCAGAGAAAGCATTTTTAGGTTTAACTAATTAATACTTTAGACAAATTGAAGCTCTTATGATAGAAACCACTGTTGGCTTAAGTGAAAAGGCAGAAGAATAAATGTCAAATGGCTGTAAACAGTACATGAAGAATTTATAATGGACAATTAATACAATCTACTGGGCCCACCCTTTTGCAGTTTTATAAGCCAAAGACAGAGCCGACTTTGCTTCTGAGTTGATAGGCTGAGCTGAAGTGGGCATGGACCATGGGCCTTGTACTCCTTGTTTGTAAAGTGTTAGCGAACCTTAGGCTGAACATGCCCCAGGACAGTTCTGACCCATCAAAGAGCCTGACAGGCAGCCAATGTTCCAATCCTGTATTTGTTTTTAATCTCTGTTAAATTTTCATCAGATATTTCTTGAGTTCTTTCCCTTAAGATCAATGAACTTATACTTTGGTTTACTAATAAAGCAAAAGAATTGTTAATTTATTTCTTCTCAAGCCAGCGTTGGCCCGCCCTCTCAATCACTTGCAACAGGGAGCAGCGGGGTTCAGGTTGCTGGCAGCCTCCACCAGTTAATCCATTTGGCTGCATGGGAAATGGAGGCGGAGGCCACTAGGAAGAAAAACTCAAGGCTGATGAGAAAGGTATATGAAAACGTAGATCTACTTAATATAGCATGTGATGGGGGCCAAAACAATCTTAGTCTGCTCTGTTCATGGTAAAGTAAGGGAACCTCAACAACGAGTTTGGTTTTGAGAGAATTAATTTGAAAGAAAGAAAATGTTCTAGTAGCATTTAGAATTGTCTTTTAAAATAATTTGGACTCATTACTGGGAACAAGTCATATTCTTTCCCAAATGTTATTCTCTGAAGTTTAGTATGCCTTTTTAAATCGTGCTACTGAAGTATTAAAAGAAAAATGCAAAGGGGTAACACCATCTATATAACACTGTGGGTCCCACGTTCTCATAAGAGAAATGAGGTGGCTTACAAACTTTCTTTCAGCTTTGTGAGTTTAGTAATGGCCCCGGACTTCTGTGAAAGGGGCAACACCAACATTTGAAGGAATACGCTGTTTAAATGGCTAGTTCACTTCTCAGGGGATAAATTGAAGCACTAAGGTATTGGGCAGATTAAAGAGGTTCTATGTAGATTATCATTGAAAATTAACAAGTACAGTGCTATTTTAGTCAGTCTTTCACCATTGAGTAACACAGGACTAAAAGACAAGCTGGAGATTTGTTGTTGTTGTTGTTGGTGGTGGTGATTTTTTTTCATGCCCATACATAGTGAAGGGTTTCCAGTTCACGCTCTTCCCATGACTGGCCTACCCAGCATCAAGCATGCCTTTTTGTTTAAACACTACACCTGATAGGGACACAGCCCCTTTCAATCAACAGGTAATAATAACATACTGCCAAGAGAAAGACACAGATCTGTAGGAACTCTAGGGGGAACCACTGGGACTGCAATTCACTGAAGAGATGTGGACAGTCCTTCTGTCCCAAGACACAGGGAGCAACTGCCCAGAGGGAGTTAAAGGAGTTTTTCCCTTAACCTCATTAATTAGAAAGGAGAGCCAAGTCTGGACCAAGGACTACGGTTCATATTAAGAAGAAGAATCCTAGTTTTTCCATCTTTAATTTCTATGATTGTGCAAATCTAAATTAAAAACACTAGAATGTTCAAAATGTTTGACATGTATTTTTCAAGCCACAACAAGAGCCCAATATAGTACATTATGTACAGAAGGGGAGAAAAGCCAAACTTAACACCAGCTTTATGAAATTAAATAACTAGGAAACCAGCCACCAGCTCAGGTTTCAAGCTTTTGTCTTAAATACTAATATTAAAAAAAAGAAAAAGAAAAAGAAAGAAAAATTAAACCAAAACAAAAGCTTGGTTCTTGGACAGTTTAAGAAAATAAATGGCTCTTCAAGCACATGCATACTTTACGACTAAAATCATAGACAATTTACTTCTCACAACATGAAAACAATTTTACATATGTCTGTTTGATGAAATGCGCGCTCTGGAAACCGTCTATGTCTTTCCAGTACCTCGCTGATGGCAAGTCAGTCCTCAAGTATATTTCTCTGTGTGTAATGTGCCATGTCCTGCTTTTCCTATCTGGACCTGCGTACTTCAAACACTTGGCTATGTGTTCAGAAACCACAAAGTACTTTTTTTTTCTTTCTTACGAGAGGTGATGAATAGATAATAAAACCAAGAGACATTAAAGAAACCCAAATGTCGAGAATTTTAAGAATGAATAAAGCTCCCATTAAAGTAGTCACTTTTGGAGACAGGATGCTTGAATGGCTTTGTTTCTGATCTTAGTGATGCTGGGACTTTATGTACAGAAATGTGTATGTAGTGACTGCAACACCACAGACATGGTTCTTGAGAGTGTGTAGTCTGTCTTTTGAAGGTGAGGTATCTGTGTAACTGAATTGCCTACCTTGGTCAGCAGTCTTCAGATCTTTATCAGACAAGATTTTAGCAAGAGACACGACTCATCATGTGTGTGTGTGTATGTGTGTGTGTGTGTGTGTGTGTGTGTGTGTGTGTGTGTGTGTAGAGTCAAATGGAAAATGTCAAGCCTCATCATGGATGAAATTAATCTATGCCATTTCTTGAGGACTACCTGTGAGGGTGAGGTGTGGCTGCTCAAGGCAGTCCCAAGAGGAAGGTGCCTTACATCAGATGGAAAGGAAACTCACTGGAGTAAGCATGTGGTCAAGAGAGGAAATGAGTATCTTCATTCACTCATCATAATTCAGCCTTATTTCTTTATCCTGTCCATGCCTTTAAAGAAGCCATTAACCTATACTAGTTAGAAAAGAATAGGTTTCATTACGACATTTTAAAACCTCTATATAATGTGTTTTGATCATCCTTATCACCATTACCCTCTCTTGGTCCCTCCTGGAAATCCCTTCATCTTCATAGCTACCCCCTCATTCACTCTGAATGTCTTTAGGATGCTTTATGACCCAGTGAGCTTCATGAGGGTTCTTTACAGGAGCATGAGTAAGGGCTCACGCATTATTATTATTATTATTATTATTATTATTATTATTATTATTATTATTTTATTATTTGAATAGGGAAACTTTGAACATGCATTTTATGTCAACTTGACACAGCTAGTGTCCTCTGAAGGGAGGGATCCACAAATGAAAAAAAAATGCTTTTGTCCAATCTGGCTATAAGGCATTTTTCTAATTAGTGGTCAATAGCGGAAGGCCCAGCTTATTGTGGGTGGTGCCATGCTGGGCTGGTGGTCTTGGGTTCTATAAGGAAGCAGACTAAGCAAACCAGAAGGAGCAAGCCAGTAAACAGCCCCCCTCCATGGCCTCTGCATCAGCTCCTGTCTCCCGGTTCCTGCTTTGACTTCTATCAACTATTAACTATGATGTGGAAGTTTAAACCCAATAAATCTTTTCCTCCTCAACTTGTTTTTGGTCATGGTGTTTCATCACAGCATTAGTAACCCTTACCAATAAACTTTCATATTTAAATTTTTATTTAAAAATTCATGCATATATACTTATTATGTATATATGTTACATTATTTATATTTTAAATATTTTGTTATATGTTTCATCTTTCACACACATGCAGTAAGGAGATTCATCATGACATTATCATATATTTGTCATATTTTGCTCTTTTAAAATATTTATTTATCTATTTATTATTTTTTATGTGCAAAATTATTATTTATTATTTTGTCTGACTGTACGCCTGTACACCAGGTACATGTGGTGCCTGCAGGGGTCAGAAGAAACCCTCAGAATCCCTGGAACTGTAGTTGAAAAATCAATGTTTTTCAGCTTTCCTAATGCTGTGACCCTTTAATACATGTTGTGGCAACCCTAACCACAAAATTATTTTTGTTGCTGCTTCATAACCGCAATTCTGCTACTGTTATAAACCCTAATATAAATATCTGATATGCAGGATGCCTGATATGTGACCCCTGTGAAAAGGTCTTTTGATCCCCAATGGGGTCCTGACCCACAGGTTGAGAATCACTGTTATAGATGGTTGTGAACTGGGAATGAGCTAAGGTCCCCTGGGAGAGCAGACAGTGCTCTTCACTCCTGAGCCGCCTCCCCATCGTTGTTCTTGTCCATCCCTCCTCCTGATTCTCTCTCTCTTATTCCTCCCAACCCTCTTGCTTGTTTCCTGTCCCATCATGTATCTTCTCTTCTGCTTTCACAGGTATTCTCCTTTGGTACCCAATCTCCTGTCTTATGAGATCTCTTTATTTCCTCTCGTGGACTCTTTCTACTGTGAGCATTTTTTGGGCACATTTCAATTAAGACATATATTCACTATTAATTAGCATTCAGGAAAACAAATGATTTTTTTTTTTATCAAGACTAAGAGGTTTCGTAAAACACATAATGGCAAATCAAAAGGGTACATACGTATAATTTATGGAATCAGTGTCATGTATGATGTACACACATGAGTGGAATAGAGACTTAGAATGTAACTCGCATTTGAGCATGGGGGTTTAAAAGTAAAGTTAGTAATCTGAAGTAATTCAAATCTGTCTGCTCTTGGCGGTTTCTATTTCACTGAGCCAAGTGTAATGATTCAGCAAGTTCAATGTGTTGTTGTTGTTGTTTTTCTGGAAAATAGGTGTATGGCCAATAGTCATCAGAGCCAAAGGGAAGAGAGACAGATGGGACTGAGTGTGCTATGGAAAGCATGTGAGCATTGATCCTCATGCCTTGCTCAATGAGTTTTAATCAATTGTGGGTCTGGATTACCCAAGCCGGTGTCTACTTCTTTTTTTTTGTGCTTGGGTCATGTCTCATCTAAAAGAAGAAAATGGGCTTTTTCTTTTTGATGGTCATCATGTCAATTTTTAATCTTGTCGTCTGACAGTTATAGTTCATTGTCACTCTCCTTGCCTATGAAAAACAGTGACTTCAGTTTTAAAGGAGACACGAAGTCAAAGTACTTATGTGTTTTCCAAGGTGAATTGGGATGAAATAAAATGTGATATCAAAACTGGTTTTGTGGGATCTGGAAAGATGGGATCAGTGGTTAAATGCACTGGCTGCTCTCTCAGAGGGTCCAGATTTGGTTCTCAGCACCAATATTGGTGGCTCACAACCATCTGTAGCTTTAGATCTAGGAGATCTGATGCCCTCTTCTGACTTCCACAGGCACTAGGAATGCATATGGTGTATATAAATGTATACATACATATGCATATATATACATGTAGCTAAAAAATTAAAAACCTATTTTTGGCCATTAATTGTGTGATATGCATATAATTGCAGTACTAGGAGGCTGACACAGGAGGATTACTGTGAGTTGAGGCTATGACTCTGTATAAGCAATAGCAGTAACTGATAAGAAGTTGAAGTTTCCCAGAGTGTCTGTAAATGTGCTATTATTTTAGACATTCAGTATTAATAGTGATGGGACAAGCATGATGGTCATACATACATGCTACATATATTATATGATACAATGTATACCTAGGGGAATCATACTAAAATGTTTATAAAATAATTTATAATGCTGTTGTTCTCTTATTCTCTTTCTGTTGTTAATTAAATGATTCTTTTACATTTTTTGAAGATTTTTAGTTTGAAATCTGAAGCACTGTTATCCTGCAAGTGATATGAAGTTTAATTGGGCCTGTTTATTCATACATACAAGTGCATGCTTATTATGTTTCATCTTATTTCAAGAAAGCTTAATGGAAATTTGTTTTTATAATCTCATCCTAGTGGCTTAATGGATTCTCTCTTTCCACATTGCCTGCTATGTTGAATATTCACTTTGTGCTAATCACGCTCATAGAACTTTTATCTTTTGCTCCTTATTCATTGTTAGATTTGTCTCAGAATTGAAAGTAATGATAGGGACAGAATATTTTGTCACTAAGTTACTTTCCTGGGAAACAGTACAACGCAATGTTCTGCTATATGCTTGCGTTTTCTTCTCAAGCCATGAAAATCAAAAGCCCCTTGATATTTTAATCAGAAAGTTGGCAATGAGATATTCTGAAGCACTTTCTGGAGTTTTCGCAATTTTCTTGAATGTCCTATTTGGCAGTGTCCAACCTACAGCTCACTCAGCTTTTGAGGACAGATGACGAGAAAGTATTCATACGCGTTTGATTGTTTTCGGATGTAGTTTGTGATTCATGGATGTAAATTTTATAATCCAAGATAACCTATTTGAAAGGCAGGTAAAATCTGCTGAGATTGTCATTTAATTTTTTCCAGAAAACAATTTTGGGCAAAATGTTATTGTTTCTCCCCCCTCCCGCCCCCAGGTAACAAATGCATAGACTGATGGTCATTGTCCAAGCTAAGGCACATGGTAGGGTCAAAATATAGGTCCTGACCCAGGTAGATAGGAAAATGTTCTAACTGGATGCTGTCTTTCCCTTATGCATAAGCCTTAAGCCCCAAGGTCACAGTATCAGGAATGGGGTTCTTGGGAGATTATTAGGTTCTAATGAGGCCCTGAGGATGGGAATCCTGTAATAATACTAGGACCTATTTTTTTAGAGTATGAAATGCAACCCCATAAGCTTGTGGCAGTGCTGTCTTGGGACACAGTGGAAACTTCAGGGAGTGTGGCAGACAGTGGAGCCTGTCCTTGCATCATTATAACTGGTACCCAGTTCTTTCTTCTCTATTTACTTTCTGTCCATCATGAGACAAGTGGCCTCTGCCAACAGAATCTCTGTCCTGTAGGTTGCTTGCATGAGGTATTTTGTGGCAGTGGTGAAAAGTCTAGTATAATACTCTTGTGAAGGGACTGCTCAGCATGTGAAGCTACCTCAGGAGGGTACCTCACTGCAAGAAAGCTCTCCGATTGGCCAACATCTTTTCAGCTCCTAGAAGAATCTCTTGCTAAGTCATCCAGTCTATGGCGTGTTATTTTAGCAGCCCACCCAGGGTGAGAGAGATGACATCTTTAGGATCAGCAACCCTGGCTCTGTTCAAGGAATTTCTTTTTACTTTGAGGATTCCCAGAAACAAGGGGAAGAGGGAACTGCTTAATTTTTATCGTGTGAAATAAAGAGTGTGGAGGTTCACCATACTGGGAAAAAGTATAACAAATGAATAATTTTATTTGAAAAAGAAAGTGAGGGACCAAAATTCTTCTCCCAAATCTCCAAAGGAGGATGAAAGCAAGCTCACAGCAGGTAAAACGTTCAGTCTGGAAGTTTCCAAAAAGTGACAGTAAGTTGCATTTAAAAAGTCTTCTTAATACACTCTCTCCAGCCTGAGGAAAAGGGCTACACCACCATATAATTCCTGATTTCAAGCATATGAAGTGACAGAGTTTTCAGAATAGAGCATTCTAGTAGGTGATCAAGTGTTCATTTGGGTCAGACAGATGAATTCAAATAGCATTTATGCCACATTCCTCACACCCTACTATTTAAATGTTCTCTCTTCCCCTCTTTAATTATTGAAAATGGTTTTTCCATACAATATATTCTGATTGCTGTTTTCCCTCCCTAATCTCCTCCTGGATTCTCCTCACTTCTCTGTCTATCCAACACAATGTCTTCCTTCTCTCTCTTTATATAATAAGCATGTAAATAAAAAATGAAAACAAAATAAAAAAACTAGACAAACATAAAAAGGAACAAAGAAAAACACAAGAAACAAACACACACACACATACACAAACCCCATAAAACCTCTACAAAATTGGAAATCATAATATATAATCAAAAGACCTGTAAGATAAAAATATGTCCCCCCAAAAATTATGAGACAGAACACCTCCAAAAATAATCATGGAGTTAGCTTTGTGTTGGCCATTTATGGCTGGGCATGGAGCCTGCCCTTAAGAGTGTGTTTTATGTACCAAATGAGTCTCCACTGGGAAAAATAAAACTGCTTTTACCTTAGTAAGAGGTTGTTAATTGGAAACAACTTCTGGGTTAGGGATGAGACTTTGTGTTCATTTTCTCTCAGAGCTGAGACCCCAATCTGGCTTAGAGCTGTGCAGGCCCTGCGCATGCTGCCATATTCTCTGGGAAATCATATGAGCATTAGTCCCATTGTTGTCTGTTAAGACGCTCTTTTGTTTATGTCTTCCATCCCTACTTGCTCTTGCAATTTTCCTGTATCTTCTTCTTGAAGGGAGGGGTTTGGCTAAAACCATAAACATCACATTTAGGACTATCTCAAGGTCCTTTGTTCTCTCCACGTTGTAAGGTTGTGGGTCTCTGTGTTAGTTCCCATCTGCTGCAAGAGGAAGCTCCTCTGCTGGTGGCTGAGGCCTGATCTACGGGCATAGCAGAACGCCATTAGCTTATATTGCAGAATATCCCTTTATTGCTATATTGCTATATAGTATTTAGTTTCCTTCTAGTTTCATGCGCTAGCTAGTCCCAAGTTCTTCGCCATCTGATAGTGTCAAGTATGGGTTCCATCTCATGAAGTGGGCTGAAGTCCACTAAGGTAGCGGTTGTTCACTGCTGTTGTACCACCATTGCGCTAGGATCAGATATCATGTGAGCAGGTCACCATTGTAGATTAAAGGGTTTGTAGCTGGGTTGTTGGTTTTCTTTCTCCTCTGGTTGTGTCTAGGCTACCTTCCAGTGCTATGAACACTACCGTAAACAGTAGTGGATGAAGGCTGCCTTTGGAGACCAGCTTGATCTCTCCATGTTCAATGAGTTATGTACATGTTGTCTTAAGCAATAGGACCTTACCATCATTTTGTGGAGAGGAGCCAGAACCCGTGGCAATAGCCTGAGTTGTCTGTGGGATTCCATGGGGCTCCTTTGGCCAAGAACTAAATTAGATTTAACCCATTCCTGGCACCGGAGGTTTTACTTGGTGGTGAGAGAACTCTAGCCAAGGCTTTCTCTCCTCTGATATATATATATTTTTAATTTCATTTAGATTTCTTTTATAGATGGATTCACTTTAAAAAGCATCTACTGTAGTAGTTAGTGTCCATCTGGCCTCTCAAATGGCCCTTAGTGTTAATTGTCTCTTCCAATGTTCTCTCTCTTGCCCACTTCTTCTCATCCCTTCTCCATTTAACCATTCAAATATAGGCTTCCTTACCCGCCACTCACCTCTCTATAACCACATATTTTATTCCTCTTCCTTGGGAGACCCTTCTCTCCCCACTCACCCCTCACTTTGTACCTAACCTTTCCCATTACCTGTCCAAGGCATGAAAGGTGCTGACATCACATGTACTAGAACACATGCTGTATTTGCCTTGTTCTCACTCAAGATTTTTTTTTTTTGTGGCTCCACCTCTCTATCTGCAAATTTCATTATTTACAGTAATAAAAGGGAGTAATACTCCCTTGTATAAAGGTGCCACATTTTAATTACCCATTAATTTGTTGCTGAATAGCTAAGCTGTTTTACTTTCTGCATAGTATGAGGAGAGCAGCAATGAAGATAGATGAGCAAGTGTCTTTGCGTTAGGATGTAGAGGTCTTTGCATGTATGCCCAAGAGTGGCATAGCTGGGTCTTGAGGTAGATCTGTTCCTAGCTTTCTGAGGAACGGCCATATTGATTGCCATAGGAGCTGCATAAGTTTGCAGTCCCACCAACAACCGATAAGCGTTCCCCTCTCTCCACATCCCCACCAGCATGAGCTATCTTTTTTTTTTTTTTTTTTTAAATTTTTAAATCTTGGACATTCTGATTGGTGTAAGATGAAATGTAAAGGTAGTTTTTTCATTTGCATCTCCCTGAAAACTAAGGATATTGAACATTTTGTGTTTCATATTTTGAGAAATCTCTCTTTAATTCTCTATCCTATTTTAAAGTTAGGTTGTTTTTGGATGTCAATTTTTTTTGAGTTCTTTATGTAGTTTAGATACTAGGGCCTCTATCATTTGTGCAGTTGGTAAAGACCTTTTCCCACTCTGTGGCCTGCTGATTTGCCTGACTGACGGCATCCTTTGCCATACGGAAGCCTTTCAGTTTTATGAGGTCCAATTTCTTAATTGCTGTTTTTGTGCCTGCTGTTGGTGTCCTGTTCAGAACCTTTTCCTGTGCCAATGCATTCAAGACTATTTCCCACTTTTTCTTCTATCATATTCAGGGTATTTGACCTTATGTTGAGATCCTTAATCCGTTTAGTTGAGTTTTGTGCACAGTGATAAATATGGATTTATTTGTAGTCTCTACATGCAGCCATCCACTTTGACCAACACCATTTGTTGAAGACGTTCCCCTCTCCCAGTGTGAATTTCTGACTTCTTTGTAAAAAAAAAAATAGGGTGGCCACAGATATGTCTGGGTCTTCTGTTTGATTCCATTGATCCACAAGGCATTTTTTAAATGACAATACCATGCTGTATTTATTATTATAGTTCTGTAGTATAATTTGTGAGCAAGGATGGTGACACTTTCAGGAGTTCTTTTGTTATTCAGGATTGTTTTAGCTATCCTGGGTTTTTAATGTTTCCATATGAAGACTGAAAATTATCCTTCAAGGTCTGTGAAGAACTGTGTTGAAGTTTTAATGAAAATTCCATGGAGTATGTGGATTGATCTAGGCAGGATGGCCTGTTTTGTTTTTTTTTTCTATATTGATCCTACAAATTTGTAAGCATGGGAGATCTTTCCATCTTCTGTTATCTTCTTCAATTTTTCAAAGTTTTAATATACGAGTCTTTCACTTGCTTGGTTAGAGCTACCCTCAAGCTACGTTTTTGAGGTCTTTGTGAAAGGTCTTGTTTTCCTGCTTTCTTTCTCAGTCCATGTGTCATGTGTATACAGGAGGGCTACTGGTTTTTAATGTGTTAATTTTGTATCCTGCTACATTCTGGAAAGTGACCATCAGCTGTAGAGATTTCTTGGTAGAGTTTTTAGGGTCATTTATGCATAAAACAATATCACACTTTACATCTTTCTTTCCTATTTGAATCCCCTTGCTCTCCTTCAGTTGTCTTATGGAGCCAGCTAAGATTTCCAGTACTGTATTGAACAGGTACGGAGAAAGTAGGCGTCTTTGTCTTGTTCCCAACTTTAGAGAAAAGGCTTTATCCTCTTTAAACTTTAGAGGAAACCCCAACTTTAGAGGAGTTTTTCTTCATTTAAGTTGACCAGCTAAGGACTTGCTGTAAGCCACCTTTTTTATAGTAAGGTATGCCCCTTTTACCCCTTGTCTTTCCAAGACTGTTATATTGAAGTGCTGTTGGCTTTTGTCAAATGCCTTTCTGCATCTAATGAGACGATTGTTTAGTTTTTGTCTTTCAGCCTGTTTATGTGGTGAATTACATTTATTGATTTATGTATGTGGAAACATCCCTACATCTTTAATCAGAGTGGATAATCTTTTTGTAGTATTCTTGGATTTGGTTGGCATGTGTTTTATTGAGAATTTTTTCATCTATGTTAATAAGGGACATGGGTGTGTAATTTTCTTTCTTTCTTGGGTCTTTGTATGGTTTGGGTAACTGTGTCCTCATAAAAATACATAGAAAATGCTCACTTTGTTTCTATTTTGCAGAATAATTTGAAGAATATTAATTCTTTTTGCATGTGTAGTCAAATTCTGTGATGAATCCATCTAGCTATGGGACATATGTTTTTGTCTCGGAGACTTTTAATTACAGCTTATAACTCATTAGGAGTTATAGGTCTATTTAAATTGCTTATCTTATCTAGATTTAACTTTCATCAATAATATATATCAAAAAATTTATCCATTTCATTTAGGTTTTCCAGTTTGGTGCAGTAAAGATTTATTTATTTATTATTTATTCACTTTACATCTCAACCCTAGCCCCCTCCCTCGTCTCCTCCCAGTCCCTCCCTCTGTCCCTTCATCATCCCCTTATACCCCCTCCCTTGCCCCTCAGAGAAGGAGAGACACCACACACACATAAACCTGCCTCAGCACTTCCAGTCTCATCAGGACTGTGCACTTTCCCAGTGTCCTGGTAAGGCAGTTACATTAGGGTGAAGTGATCCAAAGGCATCTAGCATAGACCAATATCAGAAACAGCCCTCTTCCCCTTTCTTGGGGACCCATATGCATACGTGTGTGTGTGTGTGTGTGTGTGTGTGTGTGTGTGTGTGTGTGTAGCCCAGCTCAACCTGAGACCCAGTCCATGGGAGAGCACCAAGCTCTGACAATATTGATGATGCTCTACTGTGTTTGCAGACAGGAACCTGTCATGGCTGTCCTCTGAGAAGCTCTGCATGGAAACAGAAACCAAGACTCACAGCCAAACATTGGGTGGAGCATAGGGAGCCTTGTAGAAGAGTGAGGGGGAAAGATGAATGACCCGGAGGACACAGGAGCTCCACAAGAAGACCAACAGTCCCTACTAACCTGGGCCCAGAGCGGCTTACAGAGACTGAAGCACCAACCAAAGACCAGGCATGGACTAGACCTAGGGCCTCTACACACACACACACACACACACACACACACACACACACACACACACACACATACAGGGAAGTGTGTCCCTATGGTTCTCTGGATTTGCTTTTTGTCTGTTGTAATGTTACCCTTTTTTTTCCTTTAATTTTATTAATTTGGATGTTATCTTTCTGCCTCTTAGTTAATTTGGCTGAGGGTTTATTAATCTTACTGATGTACTAAAAAAGCCAAATACTCCTCATTTTATTAATTCTTTGCAGGTTTTTTGTTTTTTATTTTATTGATTAAAACCTGCGTTTGATTATTTCTTTTCATCTACTCCTTTTGAGTGCTATTTTTCTTTTCATTCTAGAGCTTTCAGGTTTGCCATTAACTTGCTAATATGAGATTTCTCAAATTATTATTATTTTTTTTGATATAGGTACTTAGTGCTAGGAACTTGTCTCTTAAATAATTTTCTTTGGTTCCCATAGGTTTGGGTATGTTGTGTCTTCATTTTCATCCCATTCTAAAATGTTTTTCATTTCCTTTTTCACTTCTATCTTGACCCATTTTTCATCTAGTAGTGAGTCGTCCGGTCCCCGTGAGTCTGTAGACTGTTTGTCTCTGTTGTTGTTGTTGATATCCAGCATTAATGCATGAGGTCAGAGAGGACGTAGCTATTTCTTCAGTTTTCTTGTATCTGTTGAGACTTGCTTTGCATCCAAGTATGTGGTCAGTTTTGGAGAGACTTTATGATCTGCTGAGACAAAGATACATTCTTCTTTATTTGGGTAAAATGTTCTGTAAATGTCTGCTGGGTCCATTTGATTTATGATGTCATTTAACTCTATCATTTTCTCTTTTTGGTATTTGTCGGAGTTACCTGTCCATTGGCAAGAGTGGGGCATTGAATTCACCCACTATCCCTGGTTAGAGTCAATATGTAATTCACTCTGTAGTAGTGTTTCTTTTTGAGCTTGAGGGCTCTTGTGTTTGGTTAATAAATGCTTGGAATTGCAATATTCTTGGTGGAATTTTTTCCCCTTTGTTGAGTATGTGTAGTGTCCTTTCCTGCTTCTTCTGATTAGTTTTGGTTTAAAGTCTATTTTGCCAGGTAATAATATGGATACATTGGCCTGCTTCTTGTGCCCACTGGCTTGAATTATCTTTTTCCATCTTTTTACCCTGAGATGATGTCTATCCTTGATGTTAATGTGTGTTTTTGGATGAGGAAGAAGGATACATCCTGTTTTCAAATCCAATCTGTTAGTCTGTGTCTTTAGGTTGTGCTTTTAGTACCACTAATGTTCAACATTATCAATGAACAACGTTTATTGATTCCTGTTATTTTGGTATAGTGTAGGTTTCACCACCTCTTTGGCTGGTCTGAGATTATTTATTCCTTTTGTTTTCTTGGTTGTGTTTAACCTTTTCATATTGAAAATTTTCTTCTAGCCTTATATACAGCTGGATTTGTATACAAATACTGCTAAAATTTTGTTTTATCTTGGATTTTTTTTCTCTGTCTATTCTTGATTGATAGTTTTACTAAGTATAGTAGTCTGGGGTGTTTTTGGTATAGAATAGAAGTATTTTGTGTGTTAATTTAGGTTCTATGTTCATTATAAATTTTCCACTTTTGAATATGTAATATCTTTATTATTTTGCTTTATATGAATAGATTGCTTTTTGACTTTGTGAAGATTTCATTATTCTAACTTTTCAGTTGCACTTACAAGATATATGTATACATACATATATTTTATTATTTCTACAGTGAAGGAAAACTATGTGTATAATGTATTGGCTAATTAAGAAATAACTTATTTAGTCACTATTGTGGTTAAATGTATACTACTTCAGAAAGCACTTGAGTGTAGAAAGCAATGGGAATAGAGTTAAGCTCAGAATTTACCAGAAGGTTCTTGGAAACGTTGAGAGCACAATTTGCAGAACGCCTGAGGGTTCAATGTTACATTCCCTCTTTTGAGCAATGAAACTTTAGCAAAGGATATGTTTTAATGAGGCCTTTCCCCCCCTCTTCCTAGAGAGTGAGGACTTGCTGTACATAAAAACCCCCATAACCTCTTAACAGGTGTTCCAAGAATAAAGAAAACTACTGTTCTGTTCTCTCTCATGGCACATGGTTCAGACCCAACCGCAAGGGCAGAGGAGGCGATTGCACAATTAAGCCAGTCCTTTGCTGCAGCTTCAGAATAGAACCAGAAGGCAAGTGCCCATCTGGGTCTGGAAGCAAGTGGCTTTGCAAAGGCTTTTTATTATGTCTGCATTTTGCTAGACTTAGGATGATGTTCATTGTGTCTTATCTGTGCCCTTGGTCCTGTGACTTGTGGCCTTAGAGGGTAGAGTACAATTGTCCACATAGCTGTTGTGCCAGACATCTGCTTTCAAGTTAATCTTGTTCTACTTTTTAAAGTTTAACTGATGAAAAGCCTTTTTTAAAAAATATGGATAGAATGTCTAGAAATAAAATTAAATAAAAAAGAATATCAGAATGCCATCATTCTCTGGAAAGTGTTATTCCATAAAGAGAAAAAACCAAGGCCCAAATAAAGCATGTCTGAATGAGAGTGACATCACACTTGACTCGTCTCATGCTTCAACGTCATTGATAGGAAAACCAAGGCTTAAAAACCCATTCAAATGTTATTATGAGCCTTGACCTGCTAAGAATTTCTCTTAAGTGGCAGGAAATGAGATTATTATCTCTTTGGAGGGGTCAACACCAGGGGAAGGGTTAGAAGAGTGTGTGGCAATTAAAATAAAAACAAAATGAAAACATAACATACTCCTTCTTCGGCCCCAGCACCTCGTAAATGTAAAATCTTAACCCAAACAACGAAAACACAAGAGCTCTGAACCAAGCCTTGTATACTGAAAGAGCCCAATAAAAATATGTGGTTTTATATGTATAGTATATATTATTGGGATGTTTTGAAAGCTGTGGAACAGCTGGCCAGGTGGAGAGAGAGTGTAAAAATGTAGAAAGAGTAAGATCTTATTGCAACCTTAAGTTGTTCTGAACTTTTGGAAAAATCCTTTAGGGCAAGGCCCCCAATTCCACTCCATGCAGTATGGAAGCCTGAGCAGTGTGCGTTTCTTTGTTTGCAGGGTCTGTTGTGAAACCCGCTGGACACTAAGTCCTTACGGTAAGCATCCTCAGACACAGAAGTCAGGGCCAAGTTTGTTCAATGCCACAGAGCAAAGAGCTTGCTGTCGACTTCCCACAGCTTGGCTTCCTATTTTTCTCTGCTCAGCTGTTTCCAGGGACTCTAGGGAATGAGCTCCCTAGTTTCCATTTGATGATGTTATTCTAAGGAGGATGGGAACTCAGGGTTTTGGCTGAAATTACAGTGATATTGTAGTCCTGTCCTTGGATACAGTTGCACAGTCTAGACATTTGTAACGGCGATGGCCCGACCTGTCAAGGACTCATTTGTGTAAGGAGAGAGCCCAGTGCAAAGTTTCCAGGTTCCTGTGCAAGAGACTTCTTCCAATGGGTACCTTGCTTCACTTGCCGTGTTGTATTACCAGGTACATTCTGCATTATTAGGTGTTTATCAAATTATTTTATGCATAATAAATGAAGCTGTGTTTTTCATTTGTTTGTTTTTGGTTTTTTGGAGAGGCATTTGGAGAATTAGATTGCATTTTTATTGCTGATCTTCCTTCCACAACTCTCTGCTTAGACTTCTGAGATTTCCCTTCTTCTACACCATATCCTCTTTTTTTCAAGGTATGACAAAAATCATGGCCTTGTCATAATGGAAGACAGAGGCCAGGCAGCTGCCAGACATGCTACAATGTAGGCAACAATCATTTTCTCTAACAAAGAATTTTACGTCGTCAACATTACTTAGACTGATAATTCTTCCACATTTCTTTTTTTTTCTTGGAATTTTAATATTTCGTATGACTCATGATAACCTGGTAACCCTAATTTATACATTGTGACTTGGTAGAAGGCTAGCCTGTGCTAAGCCCACATCTCCAGTGTTCCTTGAAAGCTCAGTTTCAGAGAAATTTGAGAGGAGTGCTGGTCACGTCCTCTTGTCTCCTGTGGTCTCTTCAAAACGTCTTTCTGTGAACTCAGGATCCCATTGAAACTGTATTCCAGGCAACCACAGAATCAAAATAAAACAAACAATCTAGGACATAAGAATGTCTTAAATAGCAAGAGAAAATGGCAGAGCTAGCACCCCTTTTCTCATCCTTGTATATGTGCCAGAGACAGCCTGTATCACCACTAGCATTTTAGTCCTTAAAATATGCAAGAAGGACACAGCCTCCACTCTCTTTCTTGTGCTAAGTCTGTAAAACCGGTGCGCATCCGGGATGCAGTATTCTGCTTTGTATCATCACTATTTATTCCATAAGAAAAGTGTCAGCCATCTTTGTCTAACTTATTAAGTTGTATGTTATCCAGACTTGACTGATGGCTAGAGAATATTCGCCCTTTCCCGTGGGTCTGAATGGAAAAGGAGTATGCGAATCTTGATCTTCATGTTCTGAAATGTTCATTTGTACTTGTTATGCTAGTACCAGCTTCACAGTACTGTACCTTTCTTGTTTCCATAGTAACATACAGGCAGACAATTTCCTTAAAACATAGTCTGTTATGTCTACTCACATCTCAGTATATTAGTATTCTTTTCTATTGCACTATTTTCTTCATTCCTCCCTCCTCCCCTCCCTCCTGTTCTCCTTCCATTCTGCCCTCTTTCCATCCCCCCTCCTCCTTTCCCCATACCTCCCTCCCTTCCCCTCTTCTTCCTTCCCCCCCTCCTCTTTTTTTCCACACTGCTCTTACTACTTCCCCCATGCCTCCTTCCTCCCTCCCTCCTTCTTTGCTTGCCAATGAGAAGTAGAGGGTTAAGAGGATGCTGCATATATTGGCCAATGCGTGTTTAACCTTAGTAAATATGCAGGGGACTCTACTTCAGATATGAAATACTCTTCTTGCCCTAGGTCCATATGTTGAAGGCTTGGTACCTAGGCTTTGGTGGACTCTCTAAGAATGAGGTTTAGTGAAAGGAAGTTGAGTTATTGTGAATGTGTCCTTAAAGCAGGCTTTGAGCCCTTGCTCCTCTTTCTCCTCTATCTTTTATTCCTGTTTAGCAAGGGCTGAGCACCCTCTTCTACCAGGCACTGATTGCCATGATTGGCTGACTTTCCACAGGCCAAAAAGCAGGGAGACCAACTGATAACGGACTAAGTTGTCTAAACCTATGAGACAAAAAATTTCATCTTCTAAAGCTATTTAAACTATTTTGTTACAATGGTTTAAAGAGGACCAACACATGTGGGCACCCTGAATATTATACAGTTCTCCCAAGATTTTTTTTTGTAATTTTGAGATTGGGGCTCATTTCACTATGTGTCCCTGGCTGCCCTAGACCTTGACCCTCTTGCCTCAGGCTTCCAAGCACAGGTGTGTGCCACAACACCCTGTTTTTGAGATTCTTTTTTTTTTTTTAAAGCTTCATGTTCTGCGAAACCACGGACACACGCATACTGTTGAATACTCATGAGGCGAAGCACTTTTGCTCCCTGCCTTTTGGATAACCGACTGGATAGCTGAGCTTTTTACTTGCAAACCATCCTTCCACTCTCTCCCCCATTTCAAGGACTCTGGGTTTTGTCAGCGTTGACATACGAACAGTTATTTCAGGTAGTCACTCTCTCAAAGCACCTTTTGTGATGTTGGCAAAGCCATTTTAATACCCACAACACAGCAATGGCTTTTCAGCATGGGGCAAGTGACAGATCCCAGAGCACAGCCCAGTAAGCCTCGACGTCTCTAAGAGAGGGAACTTTGAGCCCGGCCTTGAAGAAAGATGAGTATTTGGTTGAGACCAGGAGGGGCTGAGGCTTCAGAATGTAAGGATCTAAATGTGTGAATGTGTCTGCAGGTGTATTTAGGCATTAATTGGTCCTACAACAAAGTCGGAAAATAAAACATCTATGTACAGTTATAAGTTACACTATTTATTTGAGGTTTTATAATGATTAGAGATTGACAGTACCTTTCTCAGACAGATTCCTACAATATCACTCACTTGGCTCTGGGTATGAAATAAGCACAGCATCACCTATCTCATCAGATTGGCATGAAGAGTCAGTGACTTTCAGTTTTGGCTCTCTGTTTCCTAATGGTTGAGTACAAGTAATTTATCTTCTCCTTTGCCTTGGCTTCCTTTTATGTAAAGCGAGGATATGGTAAATGCTTGTTGTCAGTGTAGTGCGGAGGTTGGTTATTGTTGGTGGCTATGATAGTGACCCTGCCCATTCCTAGATGGAGACTGGCTGTAATGATAGCGAAAGTGATCTGTCACCTAGCATGCAGGGCATGTGCAAGGAATTCCGTATGAATATAAGCATCCGAAGTTGTGTGCTTTGTCCTTACCACAGCATTGAGTGTAGTTAAGTGCCCACTCATTGCCCAGAATCAAGTCTTGGATCCACTCCGTACCAGCTCTGTGCAGGGAAAATTACTAAACACCTCTGCTCCTAAATACCTTTATTTGTAAAAAGAGATTAGTTGTAACCAATGCCACCAACAATGATACTGTAACAACAGCCCCCTTGCTGTGGGAGCTATGTGGCCACATGCGATCAAACATGCAAAGCGGTTTCCCCAGTGGCTCTGTGTAGAGAGCTCTCAGCTTACTATGTAAACTGTCATTATTAGGTCTTGTGTGTGATGGCTCTGTGTACCTGGGGCCTTCTGAGGCAGCTCCATTAATCCCCTCAGTTTTACAGCACAGCGTGACCTTGCATGTCCCTTCTGGCTAGTAAAGTAGCTGGTGAGGAGGTAAATAATAAGCCCCAGTCCTGGGCTTAGCTAATTCTCCCTCATAACATGCAAAAGCTTAATACTAATCTGGATTTTTCCCACCCTGGGTAATCATTATTTCTAAAAAAAAAAAGTGCTGACCAAATCTGAAAATAATCTTCAGCTCTGACATTAATTTAAAAAAGTAATGTTTTCCAGTGTGGCTAGCTTTCTCAAGCCATGTCTCGGTGAATGGCATTCATTACTGTGGTGGGTGTTCATTTGTGTTAAATTAATCTTTTTAAGAGTGAGTAATGACCATAAGAGCCTGAATATGTTTTCCCCGGTGGATGGGATGCAGCTGAGAAACCCACCTGGTCTGGCCACGGAGGTGAGGAGGTGTGGTGTGGCTTGTGTGGCCCCCTGTGGGTTGTAGTTGTGGCCTTTTGTTTTAAAGCAGCTGTTTAGCTACCCAGTGTGATATTTTGGTGCTTCACACACATTCTTCGGGAGATTCAGTGAAGTAATGGCAAGTGAGGACAGCTAACTGCATTTCTTTTGAGCTTTCCTCTAAGGGTTGGTAAAGTCTAAACTGTGTAGTGTGTGTGTGTGTGTGTGTGTGTGTGTGTGTGTGTGTGTGTGTGTGTGTGTGTAAGTAAGGATGAATCAACACAAAGCCCAAACTTAGCCATACAAAGCTCATCTGTTTACAACTATACATTCATACCTACGCAGGATTGTTTTCTCTAGAAAGATCTCTAGCCCATGTCCCTAATTTTTATATACAGGGCATTTGATGAGAATGTTTATTTGCATTTACTTCTATGGCTGTAGGGTTTAACTTATATTCCCATAATTGTAGCCGGGCATTTGTGCTCCCTCAGCTTGTAGGTTTGAGAGTTGCAAGTCAAACCTTGAAGTTGCCAGGCATTCTAATGACAAGTGTGCAGCCCATCACTGGCTTCTCAGAGCTGGGCTCAGCTCACGGGGAGGATTGTGTGGGAGATGCTGAAGAAGAAAGGAAGTTGAGGTAGTAGGTTTGCTTCATGAGCAAACAAAGAGTAGATTAGCTGGTAGGCGAGGCAGGGTGGCTTTGGGTTGGAGGGTGCCTGTTCTGAACACAGAAACCCCTCTGTGGGGATGAAGAGGCCTGTTAAGGCTGAACATTGTGATCCTCAACCATGAAAATAATGAGACTGGCTGGGATTGTGGGCAAAGTGATGGTCACTAGACATCCTGGGAGAAGGAGAAACAGGAGAGAGAGAGAGAGAGAGAGAGAGAGAGAGAGAGAGAGAGAGAGAGAGAGAGAGAGAGAGAAACACAGAGAGAGACAGAGACAGAGACAGAGAGAGACAGAGACAGAGACACACAGAGACACAGAGACACAGAGGCAGAGAGAGATACACACACACACACACACACACACACAGAGAGAGAGAGAGAGAGAGAGAGAGAGAGAGAGAGAGAGAGAGAGAGAGAGAGAGAAACACACTGGGAATGGAATGGTGGAAACCTCACAGTTGGATGCCTCCCTCAGCAACCTTGCGCAAGAAGAGCCTCCAGCTTGAATGGACTCTGGAATAGGGAGTGATTCTCAGTGCTGACTCAGGTTTGCTACTAGCCTCTCTGGGCGAGAGCTGGAGACAGAATTCATTTGACTTAGAGGACTAATTGACTCCGAGGTTTCCAAGAGCCACAGTTTCCACATTTATACGTCTGATCAAGGAAGGAGTAAGCTGCTACTTTACCCTAGAACTGAAGGAGCCATGGGCTATATGGCTGTTCATTGTGAGCCTGCGCCCACGTGGGAAAAATCTGCTTCCTGTGAGAGGGCCAGTTCTAACCATCTTTGTGTGACTGTATGCCCAGCAAAGTGTCTTCAGCGATATGAACCAGGGGAAACCAGGACAGTTAGCTCTAGGTGAGAGCTGGCTGGTTCTGCTCTTCAAGCCCAAATGCACACAGGAGGGATATGCTTTGTAAGGTGACAGCCAGAGCAAGGGGGTGCTTCGGTCCTCTCTGTTGTTGTTGTTGTTTTTTTTTTTTTCAGGAAACTATTTATCACCAACACTGGAAACAAAATGTTTCTTTTGTTTCTGAAGTCCATCAGAAAAGGAAGGATATTGTGACTTGAATGGAGTACTGAACAGATCTTGAAAAAAAAAAGACAGAAAATGACAATAACCAGCTTTTGTCACTTTATCAAAACACAAGCAGTGGTCAAATACCTTGACTCCTCCTAAGGTTTCTTGGTTCTGTGTGTGCATGTTGGCCCGGTACTCTTTGGTAGTCTGGCAAACCCCTTCTCAAACCACAATTTAAAACTCACGCAGGGAAACAGATAACCATCAAAAGGATGAAGTTGTTTTGAAAGAGAATTATTCAAATCTTTCTAAAACAAAGTCTGTACTTTCTGTGACTTCCCCACTTTGTCTAGGCAGATGGTCATGTTTAGCAAAAGATGCAGCAATTACCCCAACTTCAAAGTAGTGACAAGCAAAAGCTACATTTTGAGAAATGTGGAAATCTTTGAGCTTTCTATTCTATTACTGAGCAATTATTAAGGGAAGCATTAAATTTATGTCAGAAGGTAGTGAAGACAACAGTTATTTTTTGTTCGCTGTTAAAATTCATAAATCTCAATTATTTCATATTATGAAGCTTTTTTTTTCTGTTTTGGTGTCAATGGATCTCTGATGTTCTTCAGTTGTGTGTGTGTGTGTGTGTGTGTGTGTGTGTGTGTGTGTATGTATAAAGGGATGGACTCAAATTATATTTGTTCAAGTCTATATTTTATTTTATGGCTGGACTGTATCTTATGGACTATTTCTTTGGGTCCTTCGAACATCTTTCAATGTTGACAGATTAAATAATAGGTCACAAGATACTTGTGTGGGAAAAGGTGCTGGGATGGTAGTGCTCCATAAAAACATGACTGTGGTTTAATACTTGAGTCCCAGGAGCACTCCCCTCTATTCAAAAACCATCCCGGCCATGCTAGAGTCAGAAGGAATGGAGGCAGTGAGCCAGAACAAAAATAAAAAGAAACGTTAAAAGGTCTCTGACTGGGAGAAGGGGAGGAGGTCAAGGATCAGGCTGCCAAAGAGAAAAGACCTGGAGTTCTGATTTATTCACTTCAGGGGGTTAAGTCTCTTGCTCAAGGACAGCAGGCTCTTGGTCTGTGCACATAGGCATGCTCAGGTGTTCCTCTGCAGAATTCATCTCAGGAGAAGCCAGTCTACCAAAATGCTCCCTTAAGTTCCTCCTACTCCCCATTTTGTACGATGCTCAAGCAACACGGGCTTAGCCATGTTTTAAGAACTATAAGCATACTGCTGCGACGCTGCAGAAGGTCTCACCTGCTGTGTGAATTCTCCAGGCGAGCTTCACGGTAAGCGCTTTTGAAGGTACCTAGCTATGGGGATCCCCGCCAACACCCAGGCCAGCAGAGTAATGATCTGTGTGAGGCAAGAAGCAAATCGGTTTAACGTGACTTAATTAGCCAAGTACTAGCTCCAACTTATGGAGTCTGCCCAGAGCAGTTTATCGTTGACATATTTAAACACAGTAGGAGTTTGGAAAAAAGTTTCCTGCGACAAGTATCATAGTACAGCCCAAGGCATGACTGCACCAACGCTCTGCCTTTGGCAAAGTACCTGCGCCCCCTTCCGTAGGAACGGGGAGCAGTGACTGAGGAGCAGAGGTCAGGATAAGGGTGAGGGAAGAAAAGGCTTTGAGATAAGCATGACGGTAAGCTCAGTGTGCAAAGTATCTGTGACCTCTTCCATAAAAATGGGTTCTATTGACTGACAAACAACACTGAGGAGGAGTCTGAGAAGGGTCTGCAATAAACATGCTGGTCTGGAGGATTTGGATGAGGCCTGGTCCCACAGATAGCAAAGTCCACAGGGTTTTAACTACATCCATCCCAGCTTTTTTGGTGGAAACTGGGATAAATCCTTTCCGCTGAGGGGACAGTCTCTCATGCTTAACATTCCTGTTTTCCCTAAGTGCTACCTGTGAGCACAAGGACCTTGTGCCCTCTACAGCTGGCCAGAGAATCCTCCCCCTCCCCTCCCCCTCCCCTCCCCCTCCCCTCCCCCTCCCCTCCCCTCCTCCTCCCCTCCTCCTCCCCTCCCCCTCCCCTCCCCCCTCCCCTCCCCTCCCCTCCCCCCTCCCCTCTGCTTCCCTCCCCCTCCCCTCTCCTCCCCTTCCCTTCCTCCCCTCCCTTCCCTCCTGTCCCCTCCTCTAGCCTGTTCTCTCTGCATACCCACGGAGATTTTTGTCCATTGTATATTCTTCTATTTTTGTCTATTACACTTGAGTTTCACAAAATTTATTTTAGGAAGGTTAGAGGAAATAGTTTTGTAAAACACATATAATTAGGTAGGGCCCCATGTCCTTAGTAACAATCCTGAGCTATTTGCCATCATATGATTTCATTTTTGTATGAGAACCCTACAGTGATTTAGCCCATAGGAGGCTAATGCCACTCACCCTCCAGGGCCTCTTAATGCAGTGGTTAAGGCCAGCAGGATAAATCATATTTGCAAATTCTAGAGCTGAGGAAGCAGATACAGGAGGATTATGAAATTGATGCCTGTTGATAAGACAGAAAAAAAAAAAAGACAGTTGATGATGATGGTATCCACTGGAATGTGTCACACTATTTTATAGTAAACATTTTTAATAAGTAGGAATTTATTATAAATAACAAGAAATACAATACAGTAAGATATAAGTAAGTAACATTGTTATTATGCTGAACTGTCCATAGGCCACGCACATTCAATGCGTTAGTCTTGCTCCTGTATTTAACAGTAAAGAACAAAGCTTGAATACATACGCAGGTGGATTCTCTCTTAAAACTATCTTGTCCATATGGCCACAGGCTTGAAAATCTCATAGCATGTAATATTAGGCAAATACGTTTTTTATGTATCTGAATAGTATGGGGTGGGCCTGATGTAGCTTATGTTTTTGGTTAACTCCCCGGTTCTGAATATTCAAGATTATTCTCTCGCATGGCTGTCAGATGGCTGGGGTCAGGCAGTCTGGCACTGAGCACAGTTACAACCACTGAATGTATCCAGGAAGCACATCCTTCTGGTCAAGAACTGGAAAAGGCTGTGGGGACACAATTAGTGCCCTCAGCACCCTGGGGAGGGGTCACTGAAGGTCCTTCCCTTTCAGGGAGCACAATATCAGGTCTATAACTCATAGGGTTATAATTTCCTCCTCTCTTCTGGGAGATTCCTTTCAGGTAAGTGTAAGCTTTAGTTTAAGCAGTCTTAAAGACGGGCCCTTCATGATAATTTCCTGAGAATACATTGCTTGCCAACTAAACTGGCCCTACTTATTTTAAGTTCTCCATTAGGAAGATTAAAATCCTTGTATTTCAGTAAGTCCTGAAAAGCCCATTTTTCTCCTGCTAGTAGTATGGTAGGAAATAGGAATGGTTTTCCTCTTTGACTTTTGTTTAGGCTATCTGGATATTTAGCACAGAAACAAACAAACAAACAAACAACAAAAAGCAACCAATTGTTTACGTTAGCCACAGAGCCAAATTCTTGCTTGTATTAGCTACTGAACAATCTGGTGGGAGTTCCAACCAGTCAGGCCAGCTGCTGTCTCCCACTCTCATATGGGAATATAAAAATTGTGCTAACTTCTACTGTCTTAAAAAATATATTCTTTTATTGCCATGACAAGACACCATGACGAAGGCAGCTTATAGAAGGAAGTGCTCATTGGGGGCTTCCAGTTTCAGAGGATGGACTTATAACCATCACAGCAGGTCAGCAGTCAGGCAGGCATGGAGATGGAGCCGTAGCTGAGAGCTTGCATCCTTAGTCATAAGCAGGAGGCAGAGAGAGATAACTAGGAACGGTATGAGCTATTAGAACCTTAAAGCTCCTCCCCAGTGAGTCTTCCCCACCAGCAAGACTACACCTCCCAGTCCTTCCCCAAGTAGTTCTACCAACTGGGGGCAAAGCATTCAAGCCTACGGGGACCACTCTTGTTCAAACCACCACCGACACCCAACTCAACTTCCATAGAAATGTGCACATAATGCTCACACGCACACTTAAGGGTTGGTTCTCCCCAGACTATGAGTTAATAGTGTGCAAGAAGGGCTTATTCGGCTACTATAGTTACTGGACAAACTTCAGCAGCAGAGAAAGACTTTTCTGATTCACGAAGATGCCTACTACTTACAGATTTTCAGACACCGTTGTTTCAGCTATGGTCTTAGCTATACTGATGGGCAACACAAATGTCCAAAAAATTCTTTCCCACCCCACTTTAGAAATAAGACTAGCCGAACGAAGTTGTCACGGAGACTGTACAAAGCTGAGTAGCGTGGGTTCAGGGATTAAAAAATACAACACAAATGTAAAATTATATTTTACAGTGATAGCTTTCATTTTTGGGGGGGAAAAAAAGGAGGACACATTTTTCTAGGACAGAGCTATGCCATTCGCATTTGATAGATTGGATGGCCACTATGGGTAGATATGTGTACAGAAGTTTACCAATGTTACTGCCATTTTATTTTCTATTATGTCACTTAGGGGTGATCTTGACAGAGCCATAATTCCCAGTGTTGCTGAGGTAATGATAGCCTCAGACAGTTAAACAGAGGAAGAGGACAGGTGTCAACACAGGAGAAGAATGGCCCTGCTCTGTGTAACATTGGTATGTGCCAAGACAGGCGCTTGGATCTGGAAACATTTCTAGGGCACTTTGGCACTTTTCTTCTTAGACGTTATAAAATTTGCCCTTTTTCCTATTTATTTTGCATTACAATTTTGATTAGCCCCATGGCCATTTTTAGAGTAATGAAGTAGAAGGGTCATATCCTGGTAGGTAGGTTGTCCATTACTGTCTTTTATTTTATTCTATTTCATTGCTGTCTTTTAAACAAGTAATATTTTTTTATTATAAACATGATACCTACTCATTGTGGAGACTTTAGGATATTTAGAATAATATCTGCATATATTTTTATATTCTATATTTCAAAATACAATTGGACCATTTTATTTTTTCATATGGCAATGTATGGGACACATATCTCTGCATCTTTTTTAGTTTTATTTTTGTTTTTCTCTGTGTAACCTTGGCTCTCTTGGACTTGCTTTGTAGAACAGGCTGGCCTTGAACTCATAGAGATCTGCCTGCCTGTCCCTCCCTGAGTGCTGGGATTACAGGTGTGTGTCACTGCGCCTGGCTACATCTTTTAAATAGCTATGACTGTGATGAAAATTTGAAGTAACGTTTGTTATTTTAATGCATATAGTCTCCATAACTTAGTGATAACCCTGTGGTAGTTGCTCTGCATTGCGTTGTATGTAGCCATAGATATTCAGTAAGGTTCTTTTGAAAATGGCTTCCTGACAGTGCTAGCAGAATAACAAGAGGATTTAGGATTTCCCCAGTACCACTAGCATACTCTTCTCCCTCCCTCCCTCCCTCCCTCCCTCCCTCCCTCCATCACCCCCTTAACATGGTCTATTAGTGAGAGTAGATTGAATTTTCTGTGGCTCTCTCTTTAAGTCTTTGTTGAGACCTGAAGCATTTCAGATCCAGTGGCCTTTCTACTGGGCAGAGAGTGCTCCCTAAGTGGGGTGTGAATTTTGCAGAACAAATCCTCCACTCTCCAAATTTCTTGTCTTTCTTCACTACCAAAATGAGTGTTTTTTCCTCCACCATCCACCTTGTAGTATAGCTTCACCCAGTTAAATGTACATAGTGTGTATATATACAGCCCCAGTTTACTTCCTAAAGATTTTCCAACACTACATACCGGTGCCATCCAGGAAACTCTGCTGGAATCTCTTCCCCTAGTTCCACTGCTTTCTTTTGTCTTCAGTGTCTTTGTCAGCTAAAAATAGTAGGCATAGAATCAGCTGGATGCATGTCTGCCCTTGCAGCCACATGGCTATGAGCATCACAGTAACTGGCCCGGGAGAGTAACAAGCCATTACTCAGTGGCACCACTTGCCATTCTCAGTCACACAGGACTGGAGCAGGGCTGGGCATGAGTGGATGTGTGCAGCTGACAGTAAATCTGCTGTGTGAAGGGGGTGAGCGAGGGGCTTATGTCCAGGTGCTGCTAATCGATCATTATGCTCATTTCAGGCTCAAACCTGGACAGGCACAAGGCTATGAAGGATCCAGAGGGAAGAGATGTTCATTTTCATTATAGATCTGTGTAAGTGTGGCCATTAATAACCAATCAATACAGTCAATACTAGACTGTCTGGAAATCTCTGCCAAAGCTGTTAATCTATAGTGTTTCAACTTAGCCTGCCTTCCTTCCTTCCTTCCTTCCTTCCTTCCTTCCTTCCTTCCTCCTGTTATGCCCAAATTTTGAGACTCCCTGAACAGACCATCCAAGAGCTGAGTCCAAATGCAATGGCAAGGAAGTCTTTATTGTAGGTTTGAACCCGGGCCACCCCTCCAATGCTTTGACACAGCAGATGCAGGGAAGCAGCCCCGGATCTCAATTGAGAGGGTTTTTTTTTTATAGGTTTTAGACAAAGAAATAGGTTTTACAGTACATGATTGGGTGGCATTTGGGCAGAAAAGCTGCAAGCAGGGAGTTACAAGCTTTGGCATTTCATGGTTGGGTAATAGGTAAAGGGGCAAGTTGACCTATAGAAAAGATTGGTTGAAGTAGCCAATGGGAGCATTAGGAACTTTGGCCTGGCTTCTCCTAATTGGTTGTTGCTATGTGCCAGACCACCTGGTCAGCTTGACCAGCAAAGAGTATATTTGGACTTTGCTAGGGTGAGCTGATTGTGTTGCTAGGTAATATTTTTCTGTTTAGACTAGTTTGTGTTTTTTTTTTCTGGAATCTGGGTTCAGCCCTTGGCTAGGTTTAACACAAAATAGAATTTATTTTTCAAAATAGAGTTTGTCTGGTACTTACACTTCCTTCTTTTCTTTCTTTTTTGACAAGGGGGGAAGTAGCCATATTATTCAACAAAATATTACAAGAATGGCCTCTAAGCCCCACAGTCCAAATCACCCTCAGCACCACTGCGTTCCATTCTCTTACTACTATGGACCATTAAGCCACACTTAAAGCATGCAATTGCTTTTCTAACCCAAAATCCCTTAGTCCACATTCTTCCAAGCAATAGCACAGTCAGACCTATCACATCAATGGTCCACTCCTGGTACCAACTTGTCTTATTTGGTGTTTCAATTGCTGTGATGAAACACCATGATGACCACAGCCACTTCGGGAGGACAGGGTTTTCTTTTTCTCCATACAGTTCCAAAAGCAGTGAAGGCAGGGATTCCCACAGGGCAGGAACCCGGAGTGAGGAGCTGATGCAGAGGCCATGGAGGGTGCTTGTTCTTCATAGCTTTTCTCGGCCTACCTTTTTGCAAGCTCTAGGACCACCACTCCAGGGATGGCACTGCCCATTGTGCCGTCAATCACTAATTAAGAAAATGCTTTGCATCCTTGCCTATAGCCCACTCTTATAGCGGCCCCTCCCTCTCAGACGACTTTAGCCTGTGTCCAGTTGGCATAAAACTATCCAACACAACAAGGTACTTGAGACTCACTACTTTATATTAAAAGGTGATACCTTTATATATATACACACATACACACACATAGATACCTATGTATATATATATTCTAAATATATATATATATATATATGCAGTAGTCTAAACAGCATGCTTTCTACTTCAGAAAGGGCTACCGTTGGCTACATCCTACACTGGGAGGGTTGTGACCATACCTTCCTCCCTCTGTATAGTCACCAGGGTTCAATCAGGGGACTACTGATTTAATCACCCCCTGTAGGGTCAAACTCTAAACACGGAAGTTGGATCAACTGTCGGCTCAGTGCCATTGACATGACTTTGAAGATTAAGTTACTGCCTGTGCGTAGGGGGACAAGCAGAGTAATGATGACTGCAGTGCATACCTGAGTCCAGTCCCTTCCCTATGTGCCTGCTGTAGGAGCCAGTCACTGACATATGGGAAAGAAAGAACTACATGTAGGCGGGCTTTTTCCTTAAGACCAAACCCTCATTCCTTTTCAGAACTAAAGGAGAGAGCTTTTGAGTCAGGGGAGCTTCTTTAGGGGCTTTCAGTTCATATTGTTTGTCCCCGCCTTCTTTATTTGTACTTTCCCCCTCAAAGGCCTGTACCCCCCAGGCAAAACCTATTTCATAAATCACGAAACCAAGAGCCACAGGACAAATCACTCCGTGCACATCACATGGAGGCATGTCTGGTTTTCATACTACCAATTATTGGTCAGAAAAAACAAATGTCCGAGGCCTTTAAGCTTCAATTTAGAGTTGAAACTCAGTTCAGGCGTACAGACTGTTAGTCATCATCATGTTATGCTTTGGGTCAGCATCTTCCTGAGGCTCAAGGCTTTGTACTACTGGGAGGCAGTGGACCTTTAGGAATTAGACCTAGTTGAAAGAAGGTAGGTCATTGTGACAATGCCCTTGTGATAGTTAATACTGGCTGTCAGGCTCTACACTCATCTAGAAGACCGGCCTTTGGGCACACCTGTGAGGGATTATCTACATTAGGTTAACTGAGGTGGAAAGAGTCATCTTAACTGTGGACAGCGAAGTTCCATAGCTATAGTCATGGACCAAACACAAAGGAGAAAGAGAGCCGAGCCCTAGCACTCCCCACTCTCTGCTCCATGACTATAAACACAATGTGGCCCCCACCTGTTGCTCCTGTTTGCATGACTTCCTGGCCGTGATTGACCACACTCTCAAGCTGTGAGCCAAATAAACCCTTCCTTCCTGATGTTGTCTCTGTTAGGTATTTGTCACAGCAATGGGCAAAGTGACTAATGCATCCTCGAAGGGGATATTGGAACACACTCTCTTTGCTTCCCAGATATCATGGGAGAAGCAGCTTGTGTGTCCTTGCCAGGTATGCTGCCTGGCCACAGCCCCAAAAACCCTGCGGCCAAGCAACTGAGACCTCTAAAACTCTGAGCAAAAATGTCCCCTTTCCTTCCCTAAAATTTGATGAACTCAGCATTGGTCACAGAGCTGGAAAATGACTAACAGTCTCTGACTCCAATCTCATCCTCAATTCTAAATTCAAGTCTACAGGTTTGGTCCCTTGTTTTTCTGAGAAACAGTGAGATGAAAGCCAGGCGCCTTTCCACGCAGTCGTCATGTGTCCCGAGGCTGCTGGCTTCATTGGAAGCCAGCGAGTGTACCAACTCTCCTTTGTTCTCCGGCATACGCCACCAAGAAAAAGAGTCATTTCCTAGGGAGAAACCCACAGAGAAGCCTTGTTAATTAAGAAAGCATACTGGGTATGGCTATTAGTTTATTTAAAGTTTAGTCATGAGTTTTGCATGGGCTGCCCATGGAAACTCGTCAGAAAACAAATAACAAACACAAGGTAAAGCAGTTTGTTTGTTTGTTTAGCAAAGATAACATTTTTAGCAGACCAGGAACTTCTTTTCTTTTTGCAAATAACTGAAAATAATGATAATAATTTTATATAATCTTTATGCTGCAAAAACCTTATGGTAATAAATTATATTTCTTCAAAACACATAAAAGATAATCTAGTGGTCAATGGAAGGCTAAGTTTGACAAGTATTTGTCTCACCATTCTTACTCTGTGTCACAGTCATGTCCTGTGATGTGGCAGTCGCTCTTATCTCTGTGCCATTTGGGTTAATAACTTGAGCTGCCATAGCAGTTCAGTCCTGAGATCTCAGTGGCTGCCCACAGTGGTAGCTTTTTTCTCATTCAGGAGCAGTGTGACTGCAGTTGGGACACCTCAGCTCTGCTGTCCAGTTAGCATCTGGGACATGTGGCCTCTATGGCTGCTTCGAGAGGGAAAGAGCGGGGACGTGCTGGCTTATGGTGCTTTCACACCTCACAGGGCAAATGGCCTCAAATCAGCAATGACAAGCAACTGGACAGCATTGCCAGTATCCAGCAATTGACTTTATAAATAGAAAAACTCCAGACAACAAGGAACCCCGTGCAAATCACAAATGCTAAGTGGAGAGGCCGAGTTGTTCTCGCTCAGATCCGTTACCCACAATTCCAATGGCTTCACACAACAACATCTCTCTGTGTCATCTAATCATGTAGGCCAGCTGTTAGTTTAAACAGACCTTCGTTCACCCCTTAAGGCACCAGGACAGTGGTGCATATCCAGGGGAAAGCACAAGGTAGGTTCAAGATTATTCTTGTCATCAATATTATGTACAGTCCCCCTCTTACAGTGCTATTTACTATGTTGTAGGTGTAGGTTTTCTGTTTTGTACATCTCTGGTGGAAACAGGCCTGTGGTGAGACAGGGTGGTGAGGTACAAAGGTCACTAGCTTTGTTCTCAGATGTTGTCTTCCTATCCCTATATTGTCATGTATGAGTGAGATCCTAAAGTAACTCCTGCTCTCTTCAGCCATGCTACGCTAATAACAACACCCATCTTTTAAGCACACGCCATCGCCCCCAGTTCATGCAGGCTTCTTAAAGATACCAATATGACAATAATTTCTAAAATGCCCAGAAATATTAGATAGTCAGTAAATGTTATATTTTTTCATACATTTCTCAGAAAAAAAATATCAAATTCAAGAGATCTTGGACTTTGTAATAGAAGTGCAAATCTTCTTGAAGGCAAGGGAATTGTATTAAACACACACACACACACACACACACACACACACACACACACACTTAAACAATGGAAAACACTGCCTATTTCAGCAACAAAGAAGAACCGTGACATGATGAAGAGAGTCTGAACGTTTGCCGTCAGCTGGTTGTGAGGTTGGCCTGCTGAGACACAGGCCGATCTCTGTTTCTTAGAGTTGGCGAGTATACGTTTTGATGGACCATATGGTACTGCTTGGCTCTGCACCACCCCGTATTTCCATGTCAGTGATTATCCACATTACCCAGGAAGAAACAACGAGATGATAAATCCTAATTGTGACAGCAATGAACTCTCCTGAAGGAAAGCCCGAAGCTGTTGTCAGCTGGGAAAGCAGAGGACTCTGGGGAATGTAGGAGCTGAGCTGTGGGAAGGCTGGCAAAGAAACGCTGTATATTTTACTTGTGAGCCGTGTCCCAGGATCATTATCATGTCAGGATAAAGATCTGCTTTTCTTGAACAATGAAAATAATGTCAGCATTCAAGCTCTCTGTCGGAATCTCCTCAGAGCCACATGGAAAACCCGTGTGTGGACATGTGGAATCTGGCAGACTCACACACATCAGAATTTCCTGATTGGAACACTTTGGAAGGCCAAGTTAAATAGAAATCTCTTCTCTCAAGGGATTTTTCTGCTTTACCCTTCTTCTTGTGGGCACCTTGATATGTTTTATTACAAACTGAACAGTGGAAGTGTGGGAGGGAAGATTCAGCAGTTAAGAGTGCAGGCTGCTTTCCCGAAGGACCTGGGTTCAATTCCTGGCACCGATGTATACATCTTTCTCTAGTTTCAGGAGATCTGTCACCCTCTTCTGCCCTTGAGGGCACCAGGAATTCATGCAGTGCACATACATACTTGCAGACAAAACAACCATACACATAAAATAAAATGAAATAAGATAAAATAAAACCAAACAATGGAAACATTTGTAAGATTGTACAGCTTCTGGAATCCAGCATCTTCTAGTATAATTTTTCCAAAAAATTAATCAAGAACAGATCTTTACTATTAAGTAGTTTGCTTCAGGATCCTGAAGTCATCATGAACAGAAGAGCCTGAGATATGACACCAACGGAGCTGTCTCAGTGAGGTGCAACAGACTGGCTATAAACCTGGGAGTATAATTTCAGAGCAGGTATAGCGAACCATAGTGAAGGAAACAGTGTCTCAGAAAGATCTGCACTCTCACTCATATAGATCAGAGATGCAAACAACATGAATGTTCACTGAGAGATGAGTATTCAAAGAGAAATGATCTATACACTTCACAGAATACTACTGAGTCGTAACGAAGGAAGAAATTATACCATCTAAAGCACCACAGTTGAACTGGGAGGTGCTGAGCCAGATAATGCAGACATAGAGGGACAAATACTGCAATACACACACACACACACACACACACACACACACACACACACACACACACACAGTCTAAAATGTTGCATTCACAGAGGCAGAGAGTGGACTGGGAGCAGAGAGGGGACATTGGGGAGTGGCGGGCAAATGCACAAAGTTTTAGGTTTTCAGGATGAACCAGTTCAGAGATCTAATACACTGTATGGTGGAGCCAATGAACAGTGCTGTTCATGGGTTTGAAATACAAAGAGAATGGATCTTAAATAGTCTCAATAAAACAAAAAGGAAGTGTACTCATGTCTAGTAATGGTCATATTAATTAATCTGCACTGTAGCACTCACTTCATAGTGGGTATATAAAACTATGCTATGTATCATAATGTATGCAATTTTCACTTGCCATTTATACTTCAATAAAGCTAGAAAGAAAGGAAGGAGAAGGACACAGGCTAATCAAAAATAAGGATGCATGAAGAAGCATTATGAAAATTAGTTCTTAGGCTAATTAAAATTATGATTTAAAAAGGAGTTTGACAGAGGTACCCTGCTGGTAGGCTAGTGCTGCCCCCGGAATACATGAGGTATGAGATGAAAATATTAGTGCTGAGCATGTGAGTTATTGGTCACGAGGCTCCAGAGGGGCCAAAACAGCACAGGCTATTGTCATGGCTCATGCTTGCCCATTGTAACTAGACTAGATGGTAAGACCCCATTGTTGGTAGACGCCACACGCTTTGAGTGTAGGTCATAAAGAAATCAATCTCAAATGGACCAAGAAACTCTTTCCCTGCTGGGGGAGGGGATTTCAGAATGCTGGGGGTGCTAAGAGTCTACTGGGAGAGCAGAGATGTCAACGGTCTTACGTTGTGTTGGATTCCGTATGCTATAAGATACTGACTGTACTGCTAGCCAAGATGCTCCCATCGGGGCGATCATCGCATGACAGTTACAGGATTGTTATCTGCTTCCTGATGAATTTGAGGTCTGCCTCACAAAAGGGAATACATGTCTGGTGCTATAAACCTAGTCAAGAACCTATGGCTAGAGAGGTGATATGCCAGAGGTATGACTGGGTGATGGTGGTGGTGTTTTGATAAATGATTGAGTTGTTGGACTGTTGTCCAAGTTTTTATTTTCATACTTAAAAGATTTGTGTGGCTTTCAACATTGATCGGAGAAGCTTCTTTTTGAAGGGGGAAGTGGTTAGAGACTTACAACTGTTTTGTAAAGTCTGTAAAGTCTATAAAATATCTTCTGGATAGAACATGGTTATTGTAGTAATAGTACAAGACCTTCACAAGATTCTTGGGCATATTGAACCCTAACTCTTTCTAAGCAATATTGTAAATCCGAGGACATAGGAGGGAAAGTCAGATAAGGATTCTGTGCTCGTGGAGGCCATGTTTAACACTCTGTATAAATGGGCTCGTTGGGAACCTGCCATCACTTAAATTTTTCATTGGGTCTTGGCTTCTTTCATGTTACTCATCCACTCATTTTTCCCACTTCTGTTTGTCTGTCTGTCTGTTTAGAGCCTGGAATTCACCCAGGACTTCTGGATAAATACCTTGTACAACTATGAAGGAAAGAGGTTACAGAAGGTATATATGCATGCATGTGTTTTTTTTCTGAGACAGGCTCCTCCTATGTAGGCCATGCTGGCTTCAAACATCTCCAGCTCCTGCCTCAGGGCTGGAATTAATAATTCTGCTTTTATTCATGGCTCTATCTTGGAGCTGGTGAACCTGGAGGTGACGAAAGCTTGCTGACAATCACAAAACCCAAGTTCATTGTTCTGAGGGTCATTGCGTCATGAGGAGTTTAAAATTTGGAAAATGGCTTTACAGAAAATAAGGATCACAGTCCAAGTGGATACAAGTTATTGAAGATGACTTAACCAGAATATACTCAAGTTACTAAACTTGGAGCCGGGAACACGAGAGGCTTCCTTAGCTTCCAAGGTTCCGATGGCCTTCTCTCCCAGTGTGTTCCAAAGCACAATAAAGAGAAAACCCCACTGGCTAAGAAAAATATTGCCTTGCTGTGCTGTAATTCAAAGCAGGTTTCTAAGGTCTCCTTTTGAAAAAATTTTGAGACTTGGGGCTCCAGGAATAACCACAGGTTCTGAGTGTGAATGGTACTGCCAGGGTAAAGGCTGGGAACCCAGCGCCCTTTAACAAACACCATGTTCAAGGCAGAGGCAATAAAACCCAAACCCAGATGCTTCTTTCTGACCCTCTTGTGGATGGGTGCCTATGCATTCTGAGTTTAAAGAGCATCGTGCTAAATAGCTTCCCAAAAAGAAACCGTCAAGTGGTTTAACAAGTGGGACAGAAATTGATGCTCTTTTATATGGCCCTGGCTTTTCAACTTCTGCTCAATGTCTTACCTTTATTTCTCTGGAGTTCTGGCATGGACCTGCCTCTGAATTTTCTTCTCATGTCTTTTTGAAGAGGCTAGAGAGATGGCTTAGGGGTTCAGAGTACTTGCTGCTCTTGTGGAGGACATGGGTTCAGTTCCCAACAGCCACATGATCGGGTACAGCCATCTGTGACCCAAGTTCCAGGGGACCCAATGTCCCCTTCTACCTTCCAAGAACACCAGGCTTGCACATAGTGCTCAGACATGCATGCAGGCAAACACTCATATACATAAAATAAAATAAAAAATTTAAATCTTTTTTTATTCTACCACTGTGTTTTTTTTTGTTTTTGTTTGTTTTGTTTTGTTTTTCACTTCTTTTACTCACACAACTCACTTTGTTTCTACTTGCTGATGTCTCATTCTCACCCTCAACACGCCACTCTGCTGAAATGGCTCTAAGTCAGAGTCACTGATGACCGCCAGCCATCTAAGCTCACAGCCCCTGTCCCTGACCATCTGTAGCCCCTCTCTGTTGGACTGTCCTGAAAGCCAATCTTTCCTTCTGAACACATGCTCAGCCTTCATGACAGTACCCTGCCTTGGGTATTCTTTGCTCGTGACCACACCTTTTTTTTTCTTTGTTGATTCTTCTTCCTCTGTCCAGCCCCAAGCCCTGCACTTCTTCAAAGCTTGGTAGCTCCTCACTGGACATTCTAGATGATCTCATGCATTACAAGACACCCACTGTTGAAACACAGTCACTTAGCAGGACGTTTGAAACCCCAGAAATCCAAATACTAAATCCAGAGGTTTCCTGTTACCCCTCATTAACTCCTCAGACTCTATCACTTTAATCATTTCTGCTTTTAATTCTTTCACTTTGCCTTTGAAATGCTACACGGATATCTTTTTATCGCTGTCAGTAGATTTGTTAACTTTGGGTTGACACGTTCATTCCTAGTAGGGAAGAAAGCTTGCTTCTATCGCCTCCAGCTTTATCCCTGTGTTTTCCTGGTCCTGGATGATGTGTGGTGGTCTCATGCGTGGATGGTTTGTGGTAGTCCTCAGGGAGTTGCCTGAACTACTAGACATGAGGGCTGCTTTCAGCTTTAGATGCTGCCATTCACCTTCCTATGAAAGCCCGGGGAATAATCGTGCCTGGGTTTTCTGCCTCATGTCCTTTACTCATATTCTCTGAGCTGGGAATTGATTTCCTTTTGGTTACTTTCCTTCTTCCTGCCTTTGATTAGAGTGATCCACTTTTCTCTGCTCCACAGGCCCACTGATTAGTTGTGGATATTGGGGTTCATGTGCGCCTTCTATACTCCCTTCAGTGATTATGAGAATATTGTAGTGTACTCATTCCCTGCCACCCTGCGTCAGTGAGTGCCACCACTCCCTTCCAAAAGGCTGGCTCGTAGACTGCTTTAACTCAAACCTGCTCTTCTGTTTTCTGGGGTATGGTTGCTTGATGTTTCATTTAAACCTGTTCAGCTTCTCCAAACAGGCAATAGATTGGTCTCTTTTCTATTTATTATACAGCAAGCGAGATTGTGTTTGTTGGCGTAGAACCTGGACCAAAACAGATGTGTATTTCAGTAAATGATATTCCCTTTCATCTTCCCTGTTACAACTTCCTGTCTGAGTCCTATCTGAGTGTGATCAAGACCTCAGCAGTCCCCCCCTGTTCAACACTGTCTGATTCATCTTCCCAGTGCATGCTCATCTTGACGTG
Source organism: Acomys minous (assembly GCF_964271855.1). NCBI lineage: Eukaryota > Metazoa > Chordata > Mammalia > Rodentia > Muridae > Acomys > Acomys minous. The sequence goes on along the minus strand of NC_140499.1, from coordinate 56,132,657 downwards.
TATGTCTGCTCTTGAAAGCCTGCTACTGATAGCAAGTGTGGACTAGAAGGAGCTGCGGCCTCCATCTTCCCAGCTTACCTCCCTGAGCTAGCACACTCCCAGCTCACCTCCCTGTGTTAGCACACTCCTAGCTCACCTCCCTGAGCTAGCACACTCCCAGCTCACCTCCCTGTGTTAGCACACTCCCAGCTCACCTCCCTGTGTTAGCACACTCCCAGCTCACCTCCCTGAGCTAGCACACTCCCAGCTCACCTCCCTGTGTTAGCACACTCCCAGCTCACCTCCCTGTGTTAGCACACTCCCAGCTCACCTCCCTGTGTTAGCACACTCCCAGCTCACCTCCCTGTGTTAGCACACTCCCAGCTCACCTCCCTGAGCTAGCACACTCCCAGCTCACCTCCCTGAGCTAGCACACTCCCAGCTCACCTCCCTGTGTTAGCACATTCCCAGCTCACCTCCCTGTGTTAGCACATTCCCAGCTCACCTCCCTGTATTAGCACATTCCCAGCTCACCTCCCTGTGTTAGCACACTCCCAGCTCACCTCCCTGTGTTAGCACATTCCCAGCTCACCTCCCTGTATTAGCACACTCCCAGCTCACCTCCCTGTGTTAGCACACTCCCAGCTCACCTCCCTGTGTTAGCACACTCCCAGCTCACCTCCCTGTGTTAGCACACTCCCAGCTCACCTCCCTGTGTTAGCACACTCCCAGCTCACCTCCCTGTATTAGCACACTCCCAGCTCACCTCCCTGTGTTAGCACACTCCCAGCTCACCTCCCTGTGTTAGCACACTCCCAGCTCACCTCCCTGTGTTAGCACACTCCCAGCTCACCTCCCTGTGTTAGCACACTCCCAGCTCACCTCCCTGTGTTAGCACACTCCCAGCTCACCTCCCTGTGTTAGCACACTCCCAGCTCACCTCCCTGTGTTAGCACACTCCCAGCTCACCTCCCTGTGTTAGCACACTCCCAGCTCACCTCCCTGTGTTAGCACACTCCCAGCTCACCTCCCTGTGTTAGCACACTCCCAGCTCACCTCCCTGTGTTAGCACACTCCCAGCTCACCTCCCTGTATTAGCACATTCCCAGCTCACCTCCCTGTGTTAGCACATTCCCAGCTCACCTCCCTGTGTTAGCACACTCCCAGCTCACCTCCCTGTATTAGCACATTCCCAGCTCACCTCCCTGTGTTAGCACATTCCCAGCTCACCTCCCTGTGTTAGCACATTCCCAGCTCACCTCCCTGTATTAGCACACTCCCAGCTCACCTCCCTGTGTTAGCACACTCCCAGCTCACCTCCCTGTGTTAGCACACTCCCAGCTCACCTCCCTGTGTTAGCACACTCCCAGCTCACCTCCCTGTGTTAGCACACTCCCAGCTCACCTCCCTGTATTAGCACACTCCCAGCTCACCTCCCTGTGTTAGCACACTCCCAGCTCACCTCCCTGTGTTAGCACACTCCCAGCTCACCTCCCTGTGTTAGCACACTCCCAGCTCACCTCCCTGTGTTAGCACACTCCCAGCTCACCTCCCTGTGTTAGCACACTCCCAGCTCACCTCCCTGTGTTAGCACACTCCCAGCTCACCTCCCTGTGTTAGCACACTCCCAGCTCACCTCCCTGTGTTAGCACACTCCCAGCTCACCTCCCTGTGTTAGCACACTCCCAGCTCACCTCCCTGTATTAGCACACTCCCAGCTCACCTCCCTGAGCTAGCACACTCCCAGCTCACCTCCCTGTGTTAGCACACTCCCAGCTCACCTCCCTGTGTTAGCACACTCCCAGCTCACCTCCCTGTGTTAGCACACTCCCAGCTCACCTCCCTGTGTTAGCACATTCCCAGCTCACCTCCCTGTGTTAGCACACTCCCAGCTCACCTCCCTGAGCTAGCACACTCCCAGCTCACCTCCCTGTGTTAGCACACTCCCAGCTCACCTCCCTGTGTTAGCACACTCCCAGCTCACCTCCCTGTGTTAGCACACTCCCAGCTCACCTCCCTGTATTAGCACATTCCCAGCTCACCTCCCTGTGTTAGCACACTCCCAGCTCACCTCCCTGAGCTAGCACACTCCCAGCTCACCTCCCTGTGTTAGCACACTCCCAGCTCACCTCCCTGTATTAGCACATTCCCAGCTCACCTCCCTGTGTTAGCACATTCCCAGCTCACTTCCCTGTATTAGCACACTCCCAGCTCACCTCCCTGTGTTAGCACACTCCCAGCTCACCTCCCTGTATTAGCACATTCCCAGCTCACCTCCCTGTGTTAGCACATTCCCAGCTCACCTCCCTGTGTTAGCACATTCCCAGCTCACCTCCCTGTGTTAGCACACTCCCAGCTCACCTCCCTGAGCTAGCACACTCCCAGCTCACCTCCCTGTATTAGCACACTCCCAGCTCACCTCCCTGTGTTAGCACACTCCCAGCTCACCTCCCTGTGTTAGCACACTCCCAGCTCACCTCCATGAGCTAGCACACTCCCAGCTCACCTCCATGAGCTAGCACACTCCCAGCTTACCTCCCTGTGTTAGCACACTCCCAGCTCACCTCCCTGTGTTAGCACACTCCCAGCTCACCTCCCTGTGTTAGCACTCTCCCAGCTCACCTCCCTGTGTTAGCACACTCCCAGCTCACCTCCATGAGCTAGCACACTCCCAGCTCACCTCCATGAGCTAGCACACTCCCAGCTTACCTCCCTGTGTTAGCACACTCCGAGCTCACCTCCCTGTGTTAGCACACTCCCAGCTCACCTCCCTGTGTTAGCACACTCCCAGCTCACCTCCCTGTGTTAGCACACTCCCAGCTCACCTCCCTGTGTTAGCACACTCCCAGCTCACCTCCCTGAGCTAGCTCACTCTTAGTCTCCACACATTAGACAGTTCATTCTCAAGTCAAACTAGTCACAGATCCCTTAGACATTCCTTTGGTCCATACTGGGTAATCACGGGAATTCTGCAATCTCTTTCTCCACCCCTCTTAATTTTCATCTTCTTTGGCGGCATGAATGATCAAAATCCATGTAGCCCTTCCCAGTGCACACTCTCCTATGTCATCCTAAGTGAAGGTGCTAGCTTCTGCTCTAAAATCCTACAGTCCACAGAGGTTTAGGGCATATTTACTTTCCTTGTGCAAAACCCAACAGTTCCTTGTCTTTCTTCCTCTAAACTGAAGTCCAGGGTCTCTCAGGACAGACACTCGAGTTCTTTAGTGCTTTCTAAAGCACATACCTTCTTAGTAAGTCATTTTTATCTTAAAACTTTTATTTATACATAACAGTTAATACTGATTCTGCTTAATTTTATAGATCAAATATTTTATCTGGAAGTTCTACGGATTTCATTCTGATTAGCTTTCCCACTACACTTTGTTGTCTCCCTCCGGTTCCTGTCATCCGCTGTCTTCTCTACAACTCCTTTTTCCATGTCTTTTTGTTGTTGTTGTTGTTGTTGTTCATTTGTTTTATGATTCTCCTCCTCTGTACTCATGCAAGAATAAATATCCACAGAGCACCAAGCCTGTAAATGTTTGCATTTTTATCAAATTTGGAAAATGTTTGGCTAATACTTCTTGAGGCAGATGCCTCCCCATTTTTCTTGCTTCCTTTGTTTCCAGGACCTGAACTGACTAGACACACGCAGATATTGACTAGACACATGCAGGTGTTCACTAGACACATGCAGGTGTTGACTAGACACATGCAGGTGTTCACTAGACACATGCAGGTATTGACTAGACACATGCAGGTGTTGACTAGACACATTCAAGTATTGACTAGACACATGCAGGTGTTGACTAGACACATACAGGTGTTGACTAGACACATGCAGATGTTGACTAGACACATGCAGGTGTTGACTAGACACATGCAGGTGTTGACTAAACACATGCAGATATTGACTAGACACATGCAGGTATTGACTAGACACATGCAGGTGTTGACTAGACACATGCAGGTGTTGGCTAGACACATGCAGGTGTTGGCTAGACACATGCAGGTGTTGACTAGACACATGCAGGTGTTGACTAAACACATGCAGATATTGACTAGACACATGCAGGTATTGACTAGACACATGCAGGTGTTGACTAGACACATGCAGGTATTGACTAGACACATGCAGGTGTTGACTAGGTACATGCAGGTGTTGACTAGGTACATGCAGGTGTTGACTAGACACATGCAAGTGTTGACTAGACACATGCAGGTGTTGACTAGACACATACAGGTGTTGACTAGACACATGCATGTGTTGACTAGACACATGCAGGTGTTGACACATGCAGATATTGACTAGATACATGCAGGTGTTGACTAGACACATATAGGTATATCTAAAGGTCCCCGAGGGCTTGTTCACTTTTACCCCTCCTCTTTCTACTTCTCTTCTGCGTGCCAATTGGGCTACAAATTCACAAAATGCTCCAGATAAGAGTGCTTAGGATTGCTAATAAGAAACAGCAATTTCTAAGGAAGGCAAAACTTTATGACTATCATACCATGAAAGTATCGAGATGAGAAAAGGCACATACGAAACCCTCAGGAGGATATACTCCCTATAAGTGACAGAAGCATGAGTTAACATACATGTTAACTAGTAACATGTAAAGTCCATTGTGTAAAATTTGAGGTATATACCATAGTTGTAAGAACCATGTGAAGACATAAGTCAGTATTTTCATCATTAGAGAAATTAGGGAGACACATATCTGAACTCTGTTTCTTGGGGCCACCTAAGAGCGCATCCATTTGTGTTCTTTTCCCACCTCCATCGTCCCATATTTGAATGTTGACATCACTTCCACAGAGTAGATTTCAGTTGGGGCCCCTCACTGAAAAAGACTCTGCTGAGGTGTGAGAGGTAGGTTAGCTATCACACAGTCATAGAATCCACAAGGTAAGCCAGAGGGCAGTTAAAAAAATACACTCCACTGTGGCTAACATGAGAAGAAAAAGGAAAACATTACATTGAAAGATGATTTCTATTTGTGTGGCCATCAAAGACCATGTGTCAGAATTTTGCTTAGATATAAATGTATAATTAGAAATCGTGTTGTCTTTGTTTCCACTCAGTTTTCATCTTTAAAAGTTTTCTTTTCTCCTTTTGAAATGTTATAGGTCCATTTCCCCATCATGGCTCTGAGGTTTGCTTGCAAATGGAGGAAGGCAAATTTGAATAACTCTCCGTAATCTCTACACACTTGCTTTGATTCAGTGGGATCAGCAAGATGCCTTGATGCAACACCAGGATGCATCACCAGGAAAAATGTTGCTATACATCTTTTAGACATTTTTGTCAAAACAAATTAATTTTTAATTAAGTAAATTGGTTGTGGCATATAAGTAAACGAAGCTGCCATCTCCACCATCCATTAACGGTCAATTTAAACATAAGAATTTCAAGATAAAGTAACGAGGAGCAGTTCTCCTCAAATCAAGCCAACCATCAAACCCTTTATGAAAAATACATTTCCCTTTCTTCTTTGAGAGCAATCACTGATCTTTCCTTTGTTTCTGTTTTGTGGACACTTGGAAGCATAAGAGAGAAGCCAGAGAGACCATAGGGTACATAGATCTTACGAGACCAAGCATGCAGGCGGGGTGGTAGGTCTCTGGATGGGGCACAGAAATCTGGGCAGGGGGAACATCTCTTTGATAATCTTTGGAATTCTGAGCCCTGAAATTAGATGTGACGAGAGACAAAGCCCACAGAGATGTGGTTGGGACCTCAAGACATCTCACAGGGTCCATCTTGGCTCCCTTGGAGGGCTGTCATGGGCTTAGTCCTTCCACGCGAGGTATGGCGTGGGCAGGATGGCTGATGCAGGGCCAGCTGAAGAGAAAGTACACTCTGAGTCTCCAGCAGCTGGTTCTGGTTCTGTCTCCTGGCTGTGGTTGGTGACGGTCACTGGCAGGAGTTTCAGGGAAGAAGGAATGCTCAGATACTGTCCCCACTGCAGCTTCCTCGGCTGACGTGGTGGTGAGCAGGGCCCCCTTCATGCCCCAGGTCTCTTGGTATTTCATCAGTTCAATATCCTCTTAGTATTTCTGTCTTCAACTCTCATTCTGTAGGGCCTCTCCTTGTAAACTCTGTGGGATCTCAGGAAAGTACCAAATACAGTGGCTTTCAACCTTCCTAATGCTGGGACCCTTTAATGCAGTTTCTCATGCTGTGGTAAGCCCTGACCATAAAATTATTTTTTTTGTTACTTCATAACTGTAATATTGCTGCTGTTATGAATCATAATGTAAATATCTATGGTTTCTGATGGTCTTAGGTGACCCCTGTGAAAGAGTCATCCAACCCACAGGTTGAGAACCATTGACCCAATACCAACCATTTGTCTTTGCTGGCAAGTAGAGACCATGGGTGGATCCTGTAATTTAAGACAAATTATACTACTGAACACATCCATTTTTGTTATTGACTGACTTGGTTGGAGGTATTTGGGGAAGGAAAAGATTCATTTCGTTCAGGTGATCTCAGAGTGAGGTTGCAATCTAAAATGTTTGGGTACAAATTGTCCACCCCCCATGATGCGACACTGCAGGTGCTTGTGACATTCTGCATGAAGGGCTAGGGAGACTGAGTCAGTGGCTAAGTGAAGCTTCCTGTATGTAACAGAAAAATCTCAGACCCCAATGGAGCATTCTGGAGGAGCAGTTTCTTCATCTTGACTTCCTTAGCCAGGATGGGCACTGTTTATTCAGAAAGTGCATCAACCTTTGCTGGGCAGATCCAGTCAGTTCCGTGTAGTTCTCAAGGACGGTCAGGTGATTGAAGCTGACTCCCCATTGAGTCCCAAGGTCATCAGTGTACTATCAGGACTTTTGGGAAAGCCTTCAACTATTTAGTCCTGCTCCTGCTACTTCCTGTCACTCACTCACTCACTCACTCACTCGCTCACTCACTCACTCACTCACTCATCTAAGCATCAGATATTAATTGGCTGTCAACTCTTTTTGCTCTGCTAAACTCAGGGAGAGGAAGAATGAATAAAGGCTCATATTATCCGATTTTTGAAGACCTATGAGAGCATAACAAGACAGTCAGGGTCTAAAAGATGCTTCCAAAAAAATGGCCTCTCTGCTTAGCAGAGCTGAGAAGCTGTGTGCAACTCTGCATCAGTTTCATGGGCTCCCAGAGTCTCGTACCTGCACGGCAGTGCCACGAGACTTTGATGTTGCTCAGTGGTCCCTGCTGTTTGTGTTACAGTTAACAAGGTCAGCCTTGCTGCCAGGTGACCTCAGAAGCACTTTCCTTCCTCGCCACCCCCACCTCCCCACTGGACTACACACATCTAGGACTCATAAAATGGAGACTGAGGTCATTGCATATTTTAGTGTCCTTAGAAACCCCAAATGATCTCAAAGAGATAACACAGACATAAATCCAAAAAGTGTTAATAACTGAACTGGGGTGGTGCCTTTCGGGAGAAAGAGGGAGCGGAGGGCTGAGAAGTACTGATAGTTCAAATGAACGGTTCCTACTCAGCGAAGAACAAGAGGAGTTTGGGGTGCACTGTGAGTTTAGCTCAAGGGCTATAAGTCCATTGCAAAGAGCTGCAGTTTGTGTTAAGACAGTGAAATGCAGGTTTCTGCACCCGTAAAATCCCCCTTTAGATTCGTGAGCCCCTTAACCCATGTTTATCCGGAGCACTAGGGAATGCACCAGGAAATGTAAACAGGCCTGTGTCTACATGGAATGGTTCTGGGCGCACGGAGTGCTGGCTGAGCTTCTCCTGTGGGATAATCTGTTCATCCATCTTCCCTTTTTAGGACCTGGTGAAGGATGGCCTTGGCTCCCTTGGAATTTGCAAACAAAACATTTCGTCTCTTTAATTCTCTTCCCAGACACTCTACCCATATCCCCTCACCCCCGTCTCTCTCTCTCTCTCTCTCTCTCTCTCTCTCTCTCTCTCTCTCTCTCCCTGTTCCTGTCTCTCTCCTCTCCTCTCCTCTCCTCTCCTCTCCTCTCCTCTCCTCTCCTCTCCTCTCCTCTCCTCTCCTCTCTTCCCCTCCCCTCCCCTCTCCATTGCCTTCAGTAACACAGGATTTCTGAACATGTTCATTTTGGCTATTTTCTCTCACAACACAAAAATGAATTGCATATCATTTTTAATGAAGGAGAAGGGGCACTCAGAAAGGTACAGCATCTGCTGGAAATGCAATCTAAATTGAAAACTTGTGCAGATCTCGTAAGCAAGGGGGGAAATGCCGGGGCAGGAAGTGTGGCAAGATGTTAGTGCAAAAGTGGGTTTTTAAAACATCATGCATGATAGAAAGTACATAAATGAAATATTTTTGGAGGAAAAAAGCCAACCCTAATCTTATCTGAAGATTGGCAGCAGTGCTTACTTGCTCTAGGCATAATTAATCTTGTAACATATTCCCACTGAGTTTCCAAAACTTAAATAACGAAACAGCCGACCTTCTGACCATCAGAGGATTTATGCTTTCCTTAATGAACAGCAGTTCTTACCCAAATTATAAAAATCACTAATGCTTTGCAGGGCACTAAGAAACACTGCTCATTAATGTTTTTCACATCTGTCATCTACAGAATGCTTTAACTGATGCGGCCCTTACATGGCCAGGGTCAGACCTGTTCTTCCTTAATTTCTGCAAGAGAACGTGAGTTTGCTATGGAAAAGAGGAAAGAAGGAAGGAGCCTTGTTTTAGTTAACAAGACATGCTGTGAGTACCAACTCAGAAAACAGGACCAAAAAATGATCAGCACAGAGATGCAGGGTGCTACACCAATGGCACTGACTGGCAGAGCCATGGTGAGCTAAAACAATGTGGACTCTCCCAGCTACATGGGCTGTACATGTGTGTGTGTGTGTGTGTGTGTGTGTGTGTGTGTGTGTGTGTGTATGTATGTACTGGGCAGCCACTAGTGTGACATCATTTCCATGGTCCCAAGAGCTTTTCTCAGGTCTTCAACTATGAAGTTGCCTTCAGAAAGCATCTTCTGAGTAGAAATGACAAACTAACTTGCTCCATCAAGTTCACCAACTATTCTCTGAAGAGAGCTGTTCAAAGAGAAAGGAAAGAAACATGGAGGACATTTCTGAAGCGAGGCCAAGATGCAAGCTATCCACTGAGGGTCATGGTGAGGAGAGGGCAGAGGTGGTTATGTTCGGAAAGTGAGGTCTGCACGCCTTGCCTGTGACACAGGTTAGCTGCAGCCTGGCTCTACAGGCCTGCCCAAGGCTCACTCAGAGCAAGTGTGTCCACACTCTTCATAATACGTCTTTGTTTTCTGCCCAGCACACAAACATCACGACCCGTGTCTGAGAATGTTGGGAATTTTATTAGGTCCATAAAGTTTTAGCCGTGGTCTCGTCCACCAAGGCCAAAGTAAATAAATAGAGAGAGTGTAAGGGTAACTTTGAAAAAGAGAAACCTGGCTTGAAGAAAGAAAAACTAACTACCAGGGCTCTGAAATAACCCTGTCACAGTGATTTCAGGCTGGGGTGGAGGGGGGGACTCTCCTCAACTCCAAAGTCTGTGAAGGGAAGGCTGAGAGCGGCACTCAAAATGCAGCTGGTGAGCTCACTTTTCAAGGTTCTCTGAGGAATAGTTTGTACGGGGAGGTTATGAGAAGAGGGAGAAGGATTGACAGTTGATTGGCTACAGGCCTGATAACAGCTGAAGAATAAAAGCAAAGGAGATAGGCTTTCAGGGCAAATATTAATGACACCATTAATATTGTGTTGACTGCTTTAGGTTTTCAGGAGAGGGTATGGAGTCTCAGTGATGAATGAAGACCTTTTTTTGTCTTTCTGTCTAGGTAAGTCAGCACGCTAGACAGCATATCCAGGACGTGGACCTGAGTGTGCCGAAAGGATTCTTACTCTCCCATTTGCTAAGACGAGATAATCAAAATAATTCTGTTTCGAGAACTCGCCCAGGCATTCTCTCTGCAATCAGTTTTACTTATTGATTGATGCATCGATTGACTGATCTTTCTTGATATGGCCTGACTGAGCTGGCTCTTAAAAGAAAGCCCTCAGAGACACACAGCAATGGATCTGGGTAGAATAATATGAAAAGAGACCATAGAAGGGGCAGGAGGGATTTTTCTTAGTTCCTGGTTCACAGCCCTGAAGGTTAAGTATGTTAAGGGAGATGGAGGCTTTAGAGGGGAAGAGACCAGCGGCCCTTACCTACTGCGAGACAGATAGCAAAATGTTTCAGGAGCCTGACCTGTGGAGCAGGCAAGCAGGCTGACTCGCAGATACATTGCCTCTCTCCTTCCTGTGTGACACGTGTGCTCTACGTTGGGCTCTGCAGGAGTGTGTGTGTGTGTGAGATTGAGAGAGAGCGGGGAGAGAGAGAGAGAGAGAGAGAGAGAGAGAGAGAGAGAGAGAGAGAGAGAGAGAGAGAGAAAGAGAGAGTGTCCAGGGCAAGGAGGGTATTGTAAACCAGCACTGTAAAAGGAACACTCCAGGATTCAGACCATGATATGGGCCTCACAAGGCAGGAATTCACACAGCGGAGAGCTGTGGAGTGGGTACTGTTCATCGGTGTTGTCTGGGGCCAGGCTGCAGTGGCCAGGCCATCCCTTACCAGACTCACTCCTCTGATGCTGCCTTGTTGGAGGAAAAACGTGGCCCTGAGTGAAGCAGTTCTGTTGCTGGTGACAAACCTTGAAGAAGCTGAAGGTTGCTTGAGGAGCATCAACCTCACAGCTGGAGGCAAGTTCTGGGCAGATGAGTGATCCCAGGGACTCATCTCCATATCAATCACAAAGTGCTGCATCATCGTCGTCATCGTCGTCATCATCATCATCATCATCATCATCATCATCATCATCATCATCCCTACTTTTAGCCTGCTTGCTGCTATTATGTGCACACAATCTATCCTGGAACTAGCCAACTTGGACAATGATTTTTAGAATGTGGTCTGTTAACTAGTAGATCTCTGTGTCAGCCGGCCTTCTTCATTATATTTAGATAACTGAGATAATCACATTATAAGGATAAAAGGGTAAGGGGTTTGCCTTTTGGTTTTGGTTTTGACTCATGGTTTCATAGACTTCAGCCCACAATACACCGGCCCTGCTGTTTAAGACCTTGAGGGTTGAGTGTCATGGGGAGCTCACCTATAGCCAACTGAAAGGCATTATTCTGGCCAGCTAGGTCCACGCCCAAGTATTCCAGGACTCAGGTGTGGCCTTGAATTTGTAAGTAGCCAAGGATGATCTTGAACACCCAGTTCTCTTACCTCCACCTCCTATTGGGTATAGCTTTGGGTATAGTTCAACATGGCAGGAGGTGGTGGCAAAGCAGCCAGTTCATATCATAGCAACTGGGAAATGGAAGGAAAGGGGTCAGGGTCTAGATTCCAGTGTCTCCTTCACTAATTGACCTAACTCTTTCCCACTGGATTCTGCCTTCTGACAGCCCCACCACCTCCCAATTTGGGTCACAGTATAGAGCCCAAGCACTGAGCAGGTGAGCCTTTGGGGACACTCAAGATCTAAACTATGGACAGCTTCTTTTTGTCTTTGCACATTCTTTTGCTGGAAGTTCATGGGTCACTCACGCATTACTTTGTTAGCTAATGTAGATGGCCCTGACGTCTTTTCTTTATGCACATTATGGATGTTGCAGATCTCTTGACTTACACTGGGCAGCTATGTGAAACTTGGCCCATTCTTCCTCTTAGATGCTAAAAGGCAGATGTAAGAGGACAGAAGGGCCAGAGCGGAGATAACTAAAAATATGGCTCAGGTTGAGGCCCTGTGGAAAGGTTGACCAAACTTAAAAGGGAGGTGACAATTCGCTGGCCTCGTGTCTTCTACTCAGCAACTTCTGGGGAGAGGCAGGAGCTCGGAAAGGTTTGTTGCCAGTTAGCATTTAGGCTTTGCAGAACACAGGAAACCCAGCTCAGCTGTCTAGGAGGGATGGCTTCTAATTTCAGACTTTGATCTGAATCGATCTCTCTTGGACTTGTGTCAAATGTTCTGGGCTCCAGGAGACAAGCCATGTGTCTTCTGAAGCTAATAGGGGTTAATTTTCAGATGGAACTGTGAAGCCATGAACTCACCTTGATGTTGAAGAATGAGGGAGAATATGTTTGCTTCCTGAGAATTCATATCATAACTTGGAGAATTCAAGGCCTGCTTTGTAGCTAGGTGAGCTACCAGAGGCTCTTTTAGGAGTGGGATCCAAAAGATGAGCCAGGGGAGACATGAAGGGACATAACTAGTTTGAAGAGCTGAAAGGATTAGGAGAGAGGAGGGAAGGAAGGACAGAAAATAGTGAAGGAGACAAGCTCAGCGGTTGGTGGTGAAAACCACTTCTTGATAACACAAGAAATCATGTACTTGTCACTTCTATATTCCTAGGACTTCACATAGCACTCGGTACACAGTGAGGCAAAGATGTTCAGGAATGGGTCAGAGTGGATGCCAAGCAAGGTAAGGGGCAACAATGTCACTGTGAGGCAGGGACAAGAGGCCTGGGGATGAGCATAACTGGGACACCAGGAGAAAGCCAAGGGGCTGTGAGGTGTGTGATAGCTTTCTATATGTAGGTCACCATATCTGTTACATAGATCTGGGTGTGGTGTTTGTCTTCTCAGAGCCTAGTGAGTTCTTTCTAAGATGCTGAAATGCTGCCTCTTCTCTCCTTCCTTCATTTCTTTCTTACATTCTGTGGTGAGGCTTAACCTCCCTGGACCTCACACATGCTAGATGAATACCCCAGACCAGCTCCGGCCTCATCGTGCCCTTTCTTTCTAATCATCTGGACAACCACATTGTAACTGAACCCTGCCGTGTGAACCCTGCTGTGTTTCCTTTGTGTTTGTGGTTGAGAGTTGGCATCACATAATCCACAAAATGGTGGTTCTTAACTTTAATATGCTGATAAGTGTGCCTGGCTGCTGTCACCCACTCCTAATATGAAAATTACAATACCGCTCCTCACCCATTGCTGTTAGCAAAAGACTATCCAGGAGTCTGAAATGAGAATTCCCAAGGAACAAAATTGTCCCACATGATTTTAAAATAATTCTAAAATGGTATCTTTATAGTAATAATGGTAGGCTTGGACCTCAATCTCTCCCTCCCCATCTCTCTCACTTTCCCAAAGAAAAATTGCATTGTGTTGGTTCTGAGATGTTTGGGGTCTGGCATTAACAGCTAAGCCTAAGTAGTGAAATGTCAATTGAAATATGGAAAATATATTTTCTATAGGCCATTTATTAACACATACTGGAAAGAAGAGACAAGGGGTCCACTTATGAATGTTTGGGTAACGCAAGACATTTTTCTCCTAGAGCATTTTAGGAGTTAAGGATATAATAATATACAGAATCCTGGGCTAGTGTATTCTGGGACACAGACCAAGCAAGCAAACAAACAAGCAAGCAAACAGGCCCTCATGGTGTTCATGCCAAACTATTTTAGCTAGTTTCAAGGACATGTGTAGTGAAGTTTATTCTCAAAAGGAGATTTCACAGAACAATGCTGGCATATTTGTTTGCTTTGTGAGAGAATGGAGACCACTGCATTTTTTAATTATTAAGAGCACTTGGGAGGCAGAGGCAGGCAGATCGTTGTGAGTTCGAGGCCAGTCTGGTCTACAAAACAAGTCTAGGATAAGCAAGATAACACAGAGAAACCCTGTCTCAAAAAACAAAAAACAAACAAACAAACAAACAAAAAACTTAAAAACAAAACAAAGAATCAATGAGAAACAAAACTGCTGAATTTGTTGTAAATGGGGCAGATGTCAAATGATTTGGAGCTCATGGTGTTGGAGTATAGTTGATAGAACAGAGAAAAAAGCTGTACATGCAGCTGATCATGTGAGCAGTGGCACAGGTTTGCTGAGCTCAAGGGGTCTTCATGGGGCTCTTTTTCTTTTCCTGCTAGCCAAAGGACTAAGAGGCAAGAAAAGTCTCCAGTAGAGTAGGTAGTGGTGAGGGATATCTGAGATACAGCAGACAAAATTAGCCAGTGAAGAAGGCTTTCGCTGGGCACAAGGAAATGCACACACACACACACACACACACACATGCACGCACGCACGCACACACAAACACACACACACGCTGAGAAGAAGCCCCTCTGCAAACACAAGAAGGGGACCAGGAAGATGATGAAACCTTGTCCTTCCTCAAGGGCAGGGTTTCAGGGTCTTTGAGGGATCTCCTTCCCCCAGTTTAGGATTGGTCAATTTGGGCAAAGAGAGGCCGATAGATACACAAGAAACAAGCTCAAGATCTGGCCTGGGATATGTCAGATGGTCCACAGGCAGGATGAAAAGCCAGCAGACCTTCGTGGTAGGTCAGGAAGGTGAGAAAGAAGCCAGCCAGCTTAGAAACTCCCCATCTTTATTATCCAGCCATGACTCCTCTCCCTATCTGTCTGCCTATCAGGGAGTGGCTCCTACGTCCTCAGTGTTGCCTAGCAACAGTCAGTGCTGTAAAGTCGCTCTGTGAATAGTAATGTTGTGTGGTCCGTTCCAATAGAATTAATGATATACTGAGCTATATAAATGTAAACCACAAAGCAGGCTACTTTGTTTGATTCATCCTTGTGCCCCCGGCACGTTTTAATAGAATGTGTCACATAAAAGAGGCACAATAAAAGCTCTTTGGAGTAAATACATTTGAGTTGTACTGCATTTTTGCTTTTGTGGTATTTTAGGGTTTTTAAAAGTTAATTAATTTTTTTGGTTATTTTATGGCTTGGTGAGAATTTTGTGTTGAGGAATGTCCAGCGTGGTTCTATGTTCTGACTACTTAAGATGAGTTGAAAATAGGTCAACAAGATTCCAGCAGTGTTTGTTTTCACTGATGTACACTCTCCCCTGGTTAACCAATGTTGTAACGGGTTGGGTGTGGTCATGTTATGCAGTCAGGGTGATGTGTCTGCTATAGGAGACAAGAAAGAAAGAAGATTAAAAAAAAAAAGAGACACAAGGAGAGAGTGGAAATGAAGCCAAGATTATGAACTTCAGAAATTGGTGGCCCTAACACCATTTTTTACTGCAGTGAGTGGATATGGGCCCTTTGGAAAACCTGTGCACCTGAAATTGTCACTACACCCTTTCTAGGAATAAAAAAGGTCTTGAGGGTCTGAAAAGATGACATAAGAGCTTGTTCTGCAAGCATCAAGGATCTGAGTTCAAATCCTCAGCACCCAAGTTAGAAGTCAGGTGTGGTTGTGTGCATGCTTTTAAATCCCAGTGCTCTCGAGGGTGGAGGGAGCCAGGAGGATTGCTAGGACTTGCTGGCTGCCAGTATAGCTCCAAGTTCAGTAAGAGACCTTGTCTCAGGGGGAGAAGACAGACAGAGCAGGGCACTCCAACATTCTAAACCACCTTGGATCATAATAGTCCTGAATTTGTAGAGAGGCATCTTTCAGGGATGGAAAAAAAAAAGACACACAGTGCCTCAGAAGGGAAGGCCATGTGCAGAAGCAATAGATTGGGGTGCTGCATTCATGAGCCAAGAAAAACCGAGATTGAGGGCAGTGCTCTGAAGTGAGAGGCATGCTGCAGATCCCCTTGAGAGTCTCCAGAAGGAGACAGGCATGCTGACGCTTTGATTTCAGTGTCTGGCCTCCAGCTTTGCCAGAGTGGACATATCTGTTGGTTTTAAGCTCAGAGTCTGTGGCATGGTTTCATAGCCATAGAAAATAAATGCAGATAAAGAGCAGGCTGCTGTAGACCCACGAGACACTGATTCTTTTTTTTTTTTTTTTAATCTGTAAACTTTTTTTTTAATACATTTTTATTAATTTATACATATTACATCTCAGTTGTTAGCCCATCCCATGTATCCTCCCATCCCTCCCTTCCTCCCACTTCCCCCCCCTACTCCCCTCCCCTATGTCTGTGTCTGAGGGGGATCTCCTCCCCCTGAATATGCTCATACGGTATCAAGTCTCTCCTTGGTGACCTATTATCTTTCCTCTGAGTGCCACCAGGCATCTCCATCCAAGGGACATGATCAAATATGGGGCACCAGAGTTTGTGTGAGAGTTAGATCTTCTTCTCCACTCAACAGTGGAGAATGTCCATCGGCTAGTCCGGGTAGGGGTTCAAGGTTTTTACTGCCTATTTTTTCCTTGGCTGTTGCCACAGTTTGCGGAGGACCCCAGGGCCCAGACTCGCCTGTAGTTTTCCAGGACCCACTGGATCCTTCCATTTCCTCTTTCTCCCAGGCTTCTCACACCTAAAGTTTCAATAGGATGTCCTCCCCTCTTACCCATTATTCTGGTAGGTACAGTTTTTCATGGGGACGTACACCTTGGGCTAGGAGACACTGATTCTTATTTGTGGGGAGATACTCCATCTCCCTCCCTGCCCCCCCTCTCTGTGTGTCCATGTGTCCTAGATGGACTAACATCCTGGAAAATAAACTTAGCACAGCAACCCTAGAGAGCTGCAGTGTACCAATGGCATCAGCTCTTACAAAACACATTCCAAACACTCGGAACTTTCTTCTGTCCAGGTTGTTGGTCACCACCACATGCCTGTCCTCTTTCCTGTAGGACACACATGTGTTCGTGTGTGTGTGTGTGTGTGTGTGTGTGTGTGTATGCACTGAAGTCAGGGTTCTGCTCTCAGTGTCTACTGAAGACCACAGAGAGGCAAAGTGAGTGAATCCTTAAGGAAGTTTCTCCACGTGCTTGTTGCAAACACCAAAAAGCCAATGCTGGATTCAATACTGTAGTCACTGACTGACAGGGTACTCCATCCTTAGGCTTGCTGATGGTCACATAACTGTGTGCTGGCTCACAGTTATGGATAGCCTTCTGTGTGGGAGGAGTACTTTTTAATGCAGCTGCCCAGAAGTTAATGGTGAAAAAGAATGCATTTTCTCCTACAGATAGTTTTTAAAAATCTCCATTTAAAAATATTTCCAAATATGTACAGAGTATATAAAGTATCAAATAGTCATTGAGTAAGGGCTACATCCATGGAGGTTTATTCCTGGTGGAAGATCCATAAATCAGTTCAGCATGACGCTTGCAGTCTCCTCTTGAGGGACCTGTGCATTCCTTCCCTGTCACAACGGTTAGAAAAGGTTCTTCATAGTCCTCATCCCAAATAAGGCCTTGGGTTGAGAAACACTAGCGTTTTTCATGTGCTTAAGTCCGAGTGGCCTCTGAAGGGTGGGGCGAGGTATTACTTTCCATTTCAGCCATTCAAAAGAATTAGTTTTGCAGAAGAGCATTTGTTCCTGCAATAAACTCAACTAGGCCCTACTTATTCACTCGAGAGAGGAAAAAAAGAGAAAGAGCACAGAAGAGCCAGGAATCTGTCAGCTCAATAATAATGGTTGACCAAGTTCTGGCATTGAACTCACAGTTTTCTGAAGAGCCCACAGACTTTGGGACAGGAGGTAAGTCTTGTAAGAAGCAAGTCTGGCGTGCAAAGCTCTCAGCCTGGTGGTGGCGCCTTGTGCTCTGTGTCCAGGGCCATGGGCTTTCAGCTCTGAACTTCAATCACCACTTCGGTCAGTGTTCAGGGTCACAGTGCTTCCTTCTCTCCCAGGGTGAAAGTAGATTGTCACACAGCGAGCCAGTCCTCTGTAGAGGGCAAGCCTCCTGGAGGCTCCTTAAGGAACCTTCTAACAAGGTTTTCAGTGGATTGGTAAGGCTGTTACTTGGGCAACTTTGGTGTCTCAGCTGTTGATAAGATGGAGCTCAGATCCTGTGTCCGGTCACTTCCCAGCAGTAATGATCTTAGGGAAGAGATTTCCTGCACAGGATGGAGGTTCCTTTACCCTAAATACTTGAAATCAGAAGTGTTTCAGAATTCTTTTGAATGCTGGAATGTTTAAATAGGGTTTACTGGTTGAACTTGGTAAAAAAAAAATTCCAATCTAAAATCCTCCTAAAAAAATAAAATAAAATAAAAAATAAAATCTTCCCAAATCCAAAAGCTTCTGGCACCAGACTTTGGACTTTGGGTGCAGTGGTGCGCAACCTATGCCTAGCTTTCTTCTCCTTCGGCTGTAGATGAGTGAGCTGAAGCATCTGGGAGTTGGTGCATGAGACAAGGCGATAATGTGGCTCGGGCATCTAATGGGGTCTGGTTACTGGGAGACTCAACCCTTGACATTTACCACTCGTGGACCCTGGCATGCTTAAATAGCATTTTTGTTTTAGGCTCAGTTAATACTTGTTTTGATTCTAAGCACCAGGGGACCCAACCATTAAACAGCTTAAGCAATATAGAAACATTTTTTAAGGAGAAAGTTGATGCAGTATAGCAATGGTCACATTTTGCTCATGAGTCCTGGATGACTTAGCTGAGTCCTGATGTCGTGTCCTGCTTTAGCTCCAATTAGAATAGAGCAGGGGGTCAGCGTGTGCCCATCCCAGATAGCAGGGATAAAGAATGATAAAGGAAAGAAAAAACAAGCAAAGGTTTTCACAACACATTAAAACACTTAGATGCTCCCTCACTGGCTCATACTGAGGCACATGGCTACTTCTAGCTACAAGATGGGCTTCTGTGTGCTCAGCTGACAGCTGAGGCCTGTGTTATTGTGGAAGAAGTGGGAAAGATACTCAGCCACAGCCATGGGTTACTTATGTCTTGTTACCACTGTCTGTACAGACGTTTCCACCCGATGTCCACACCTAGATGGACTTATTACTCTTCATTGAGGTAAGCTCTGCAGGCTTCATGACTGCCACTGCACAAAACTGGTTTGCAAGACAGTTTCCTTGCCACTTATGCCTCTCCCCTTTGTGCACATGTGTTTTGGGTTCTCTTAAAACCCTATTCTCCTCAGTAATCCTTCGGAATGTCATTGACATCTATTGTTTTTGTTTACCCATGTTCTTTTAAAAATTAATTAATTACAAATTTTAATAAATAGACTTTGATATGTATTTCCCCTCTTTCCACTCCTCTCAGATCTTCCCCACCTCCCTACTGAACCAATTTTCTTTTGTCTCTCTTTCAAAAGCAAAGTAAAAAAAAAAAAGAAAGAAAGAAAGAAAGAAATACACACCAAAAAACTCCACAGAAACAAAAATCAAAAACAGGCAAAAGACCAATAAGACAAAAAAAAATGCCAAAACAAAGCAAAAACAAAACAAAAGTCTATAAAAATACCCTTGAGTTTGTTTGTGTTGGCCACCTACTCTTGCACATGGAGACTGCCTTGGTTGCGTGGAGTGTGGTTGATTTACTCAGTGACACGTCATTGGAGAAAACAGATTTCCCCCCTTTGACAGTAGGTATCAATTGTAGACAGCTTCTTGGTTAGAGGTAGGACCCCCATGTCCCAGTGCAGGGCCCCTCTCTAACTTGAACTTAGGTAGGTCTTGTGTGTCCTTCTACAGTCTCTGTGAGTTCCTATGTGCATCAGTTTCATTGGGTCTGGAAGACACTGCTTCCTTGGAGTCACTTATCACCTCTGGGTTTTCCAGTCTTTCTGCATTCTTTTCCGCATAGCTCCCTGAGCCTTGAGGAGAGGAGTTTGATGAAGATGTCCCATTTAGGATTGAGTACTCTGAAGTCCCCGCACTTCATCCACTTGTGGGTGTCTGCCTCCCATCTGCTGTATGAAGGGGCTTCTCTGGTATAGGTTGAGGGATTGCCCAGGATCTTGTCTCCTTTCCTGTTACTGGCATCTCATTTTCCTCCAGAAACTGCTCCGCTCACTTGTGTGTGGTTCTGGAGTCTGGGGTGATTCGTAGCATTCTGTTGGGACAAGAAACCAAAGTCCTTCGCGGGATAGCCAGAGACAGTGCCTTTTTGAACCACCAGTTAGTTGTGGTGCCACATATTGGCTTGAAAGCAGGATTAGCTTGCTGTTATGTGAATTGTACTAATGTATTATGTCCCAAGTTCTCTCCTGACTCTAGGTCCGGTTGTTAAACAGTAATTGGATAAGCTGGGATCTGCCTGAAGCCATGTTGTCTCAGCCATATAAACATACACACTTGAACATACCTTCTCTCTCTCATACACACATGCACACACACAGAGACAGGGACAGAGACAGAGACCAAGACAGAAGGAAAGAGGGAGGGAGGGAGGGAGGGAGGGAGAGAGGGAGAGAGGAGGAGGACGAAAAGGAGGAGGAGGAGGAGGAGGAGGAGGAGGAGGAGGAGGAGGAGGAGGAAGTCCATCTTCATCAAAAGGTCAGAATAGAGCCAGTATCCTGTGGGAGACAGAGCCAAGAAATCAGGATGATAAAAGCAACATAGTTGCTAATGTTTCCTCTGTTCTTTGGGGGAAACTAAGGGCCAGATGTTCCTCTGACACTTCAGTTGTCTGTCATCAAATTTCTTTGCTTCATCTGGGATTCTGTCATTGCAACTAAGGGAAACCTGAAAAATACATACCTGTCATTCAAAAATGCACAAGAAGCAGCACTCTAGATCCGGAAGTATCACCGTGTAACCGACACAGTATCTCACTTCCCGTTGCCCTGGTGAAGGCTTTCCCGAGGTTAGCTACCTGGAAACTGTCAATCTCCTCATCAGAACAGAAGGCAAAGCATTTAAAAAACAGAAAATGCAACATAGTCACAGTACCTTGCTGTGTATATTAAAAATACATGATTGATCATTGGCAAATGGCTCCTGGCAGGAAAGTGCCATTATGTGCAGTTGGCATCCTGCACATTGGTATAGATTCTGTTGGCACAGTTAAATGTGCTCTCAAAGGTAATCACATACGTCTCACGGCTGCCACAGAGTTGCCTGGGATGCCAGCTGCATTTTTAGAAGATGGTTCCTATAGTGAGCTGGCAGTTGGTTGTAGTGTGAGCAGGGGTCACATCACTGGCTGACTTGCTGAGGGACTGCACTCGGGGTTCGAGGGAAGGTGTCAGGTAAGAATAATCGTGTTCTAAACTTGAGCCTGTTTTGGACTTAAGCAAGCATTCATGAAGATAGTGGAAGTGCTTTGGTAAACAGCTGTTATTGAAAAGCACTCCTGAAAGGTAAAGGCTTGATTCTTAAGTGCCTCTGGTCTATTTTTGTACGCGTCTGAGAGTATGCTTTGATCGCTCCTCCCCTCCTTTTTTCCTCTTCTTGCTTTAGTCCTTCCATGTTCCCTTTCATAATCTCTAGATTGGAATCTAGGGCAGAGGCCAATGCTGGCATGCATCCTGGCCTGAAGCACATCCTATAGGTTTGTTGGCAGAATTGGGCTCCTCTAGTTCTGGACAACTGGTTTGTACTGTGGTGCATGTGAGGCAAATGGATATCCATGCCATGTCAGCTCCTTAGGCAGCTCCTGGGACTATCATATGGCCAGCTGAGAATATCAGTTACGGCCTTGGCCGGGTGATGTGATCTAGTACACAGAACGAATGCTGTGCTTAGGCTAAGGAGCTGGATTCTGGTCCTCAGTCCTGTGTGGTCTTGGGCAGGTCCATTATGTTCTCTGAGCATCTATTTTCCTCATCTATTAAGTGGCAAAGTTGGACTATGTAATGGCTAATTCCTTTCCATTTCCAGCGTTCATGATTCAGAAGACTCGATTTGATCCAAGGCACATACAGTCCCACTTAATAAAATTCGTGTTATGATAGAATTCCTCTACACACTTGTAAAAGAAAATAAAAATAGATATTTTGTTTGGAGTTATAGGAACAGAGTGGGCACTGCCTTTCGTGTGATCCCAGCGCTGGGAGGTTACTAAGTGTTAACAGAGATGTGTGATGAGTAGAGATTCTGGTCTGACCTCTCATCTTAAATAAGAAAGATGTGATCAGCACCATTCCACTTAAGCATCATGAAAATACCAGACAACACCAGGGCACAGTGGGGTTCACTTTGAATCAGTGGAGTCCATGGCAGGAAGAGCTCCACCATTCTCTAGTCAAGAGAATGCCAGTATGGTGACTAGATAGGCTTCTGCCTCAAATGTCACCCTGGTCATCCATTGCCGGGCACCTTAATTACCCCTGCTTTCATTACGTCATCAAGTGAATGTACATAAATGGAAACTCTTGGACAAGGCCACAGCTTCTGTGGTTATATTTAGTTACCAGAGAGAAAAAAGGTACATGAGATCTTTCACTTATAAAATGTAAATATAAAATTAAATGTAAAAATAAAAAGTAAATATGAGTATGCAGAAATGCATACATACATACATATCTTATTGAATGAGAACTTCAGCTATGTGTGAGGGCTCCAGCCGCGCTTATTTATCTGGGATATGCTCTAAGTAACAGGCTAGGTCTAGCAGGCATCCTAGTTTAAAAAGTAACCCATTTGTATAATTCTCTAAAAGAAATTGCAACAAGTTTCACACACCCTTTTAATATCCCCTCCCCTTTTGTTTGTATCCCAGAGATTTAAAAGGCCCAGAGGATAATAGGTTGCAACTAAAGTGCAGTCATCAAGGCCCTGTGGCTGGAACACTACTGAGTGTTCTCATGCGAAGTTACCTGGCCTGGAAGGATAAAAAAATAAATGGTAATAATGGATGGATTGTGATAGTCAATTTGGCTGGGTCTGGGATCGACCAAAAGCCAAGCTTGCTGGCCACTTCTGTGAGGCTTTTTCTTGATCAGATTAACTGAGGTGGGAAGGCCCACCACCATGGGCAGTAGCATTGCCTGGGGTTGGGTCCTGCACCGTCGCAGTACAGAGAGGGCCCTGAACAGGAGTAAGCATGCATTTATCAATTCCTGCCCCTCTGCTCTCAACCATGGCTGTGATGTGACCCGCTGCTTCAAGTTTGTATTCCTTGGCTTCCCAGCAGTGGTGAGGAGACTGTAACAGGGAGCTGTAAGCTAAAATACAGCCCTTTGCCCTTGCGTGGCTTTTGTCAAGGTATATATATCTGTCACAGCAACAGAATCAAAACCGCAGCACAGATGAACTAAAGGACACGTGTGAAACAACCTTATACCCACCTAAGTTGAGAAATTGCCAGACACTAAGTACTAACATTTATCAATGCTACCTTTTCTCACCGGGTTCATCACAGCCTTTTATTTTATTCTGAAGGTCATGCAGAGTCATTGCAAAGAAAGTTGGGCTAGTTAGTCAAGGACCAGCCACAATCCTTGATGCAACAAGAGACCTGTCTCTCATAATTATTGAGGTAGTTCAGTGAAAGTGCATAATTCTGGACCTGTTTCAGCAGCCGCCACCCCAGAGTGTACAATTTAGGTGAGCATTAGCTGCTGGCATCATCACACACTTCCTTGCAGGCCCTTTGGATGCCCCATTCTGTTTCTATGTGAGTATTTTATATCCAAATAAATGGCATGTTACTTAAAAATTTTTTTTAGGTTAAGGAAAAAAAAAAGAGTCATTTTCAATTTGGTGTGTTAGGTAATCCTCTTGACTCGATTTCTCCAGATTTTAATTATCTGTCACCTTCAGCCATCCACCCTCAGCCTCAGTTATAACAGCCCTTCTGAACCAGCTTTTCTGCTTCTACCCACAGACTATTTCCCACAGAGAAGCCTCTTTGCTGCTTAAAATCCTCCAAGAGCTCACAGAAGACCAAGACCCTTGATAACTGATGAGCCAGTCTGCCTCCATCTTAGGCTTGAAGCCATCTCATGGTAAAGACAAGTTAGGTTTATTCCTGTTTGATTAAACCTCCATTTCTCAAGGACTGGCCTATGCCCCACCTGTAACCTTAACTATAAATGGTTCTGTACTTCCTGTTCCAGGAAATGGCAGCTATGTCTTTATTTCAAAAAAGTTGTTATGACCACCTGTTGTTATGACTGCCTTGTTATGACCACCTTGCTATGCTGCTGCCGTATCCCTGCCTATTTGTCTGTCAGATCTCTCATTCAAACCCCGCCCCCCATCCCTGAGCTATAAAAACCCTTGTCTTGCCCATGTTCAGTGCTGTTCTCTTGAACCTCATCTTAGGGGGAGGCAGCCCATGTATGTACACATATATATATATAAAACTTGCTTTAATTAATTGCTTTGCTTTAATGAATTCTGCCCTGATGTTTTGGGTTAGTGGTCTTTCTCCTTGTAGCTTTGGATGAATAGCAACCACTCATTTCATCACCCACAAGCGTGGCATCAGACCTTCCACACCTTTCAGCTTCTCCCATCCTCTGGGCTTGGTGCCATATGGGTAGGAGCAAATCATTCCTTGTGGACTTTGCCCAAAATCCCCCCCCCCCCCCAACCCAAAGAATTGTCATACACATTCAATGATAGTCCTGTCCTGCACAGCCTGGTTCTTAACTGTTCCTGATGGTGCTTATTCTTCACTTGCTTATTTGTCCTCCAGCCTTCTAGATTATAAGATCTGGGTAGTTCTTGACTCCTCAGTGCCTAGAACAGCATAAACACAGAATGAATGGATGAATGAACAGCCTATACAACATATGCATATTATTATAAACTTTGTCATACTCATCTTGTATTGTGGACCACTTTTCTTCCCACTACTGATTTGTGTGCATATTTCATGCCAACAAAAACCTCATTGGTGGCCCTCCTCTTTTCATGGCTGTGTATATGTGAGCATGTTCGTGTGTGTTCAGATGCTCCTGCGTGTACATTCATGTGGCGTTGCATGGGAAGGCCAGAGGTTAGTCTCAGGATGATTCCTTAAGTACCATCTTTATCCCATAGGTTTGTTTGTTTGAGACAAGATCTCTCATTGGCCTGGAACTCAACAAATAGGCTAATCTGGCCAGTGAGCCCAAGGAATCCACCACTTCTACCACCCCATGACCCTTGCCCCTCATGCTGGGATTATAAGCATATACCTGGCTTTTGTGTGTCTGTGTGTGTGTGGTGTGTATGCATATGGTATAGCTCTGTATGTGTCTATGTATCTGTGTGTTCTAGGCATTAAACACAGGTCCTTACATTTTTCCAACAGTGCTATATCCTCAGCCCTGTAACACGCCTTTTATTGGTAGAACAGGTATTCACATTGTACATGCATGCCCAATAAGTAATCAAACTAATGTCTTGTTTGTGGAACATGGGATAATGTCCGCTTTACTTCTCTTATAACAACTACCGGCAAGGATCACTGACATGGCATCTTACCAACATCTTAAGTTACTACAGAGTAGTTGCTGGAAATTAGACGCCAACCCAGGAACACTCATTTTCAGAATTTTATGATAACATAAGAACACCAGATCATCATTTATAGCAGTTGTCTGAACTTTTATCCCATTATCTCTGTAGCAGTGACTTTTACATGTCCAAAGATCTTGCGTGGGAAGATTCTAGAACAGGGTACAGGATTCTAATATGACCTTGGACAGTACCCAAGATAAGTTCTGCATTTCTGATCTGGGGGATGAAAAATCTGTTCTGGAAGTCATTTGAACTCGAAGCCAGAATGTGCCCTGTGGCCATTGGCCTACAGATGGCACAAAAAGTGACCGTCCTTCATGGTATCTGCCAGGCACGGTGACCCTCTTCTCCCACTACAGTGCTAAGGCCGAGAAGACAAACCTCTATCAAAAGCCCAGTGTTTCTGCCCTGATGACGAGTGGCCACACCACCAGAATTTGGATAAGGAGTAAACTGAGGTAGCTTATGGACCCCTGCAGGGTCTTGAGGGCTCCATAGGACAGAAGGCTGGAACACACTGCTAGACTCCTGTCCAGCCACTCAGTCTGGCCTTTCCCTATGATGCTGAAGATCAGGAAAGACAGACATTACAACTTGCTCATCGTACAGTCCTGAAACCATAGGAGATAGGGATACTGCAAAAAGAAGGCAAAGTATGGGGCTTCATCCCCGAGAGCATGGATCTAGCTCTCAGAAGCACAACTTTTTGTCGTTCCTGGCCACCAGCTCTTGGGATTTCTGAGTGAAATTTCATGAGCCTTCTGGAGTATTGCTTTTGGGGGCGCATCTGCTTTCTGAGAACAGTGTTGAAAAAAAAAACCCTCTACTAACAGAAAGGCTCTTGTAATTCTAGCTCTGGGCACCAAGCACTGGCGGGCCTGCCAAGCATCCCCCCAGGAAGGCTTCCTCCGTCTCCATTTCTATTACAGAGTGGATCAATGAAACACTAGAAATGCGCATGTAAAACACTGCGCTCCGAATGGGCCGTTTTTCATACTAGCATCTCTGAGGGGGAAGAACCGGCTCGCGCAGGCTTGCGACCTGCGTTTCCTGCGTGCCAGGGTTGCAGCTTCTTCACACTCACACGTATTTGCCGTGCACCGGGGGGGGGGGGGGCTCACATCCTGGGGCGCATTCCCGTGTGCCTAGTTAGTGTCTGGCACGGTTCTCTATCAACTGTTTCACTCTGCCTTGTCCTGTAAAAGCAGCGCTGTGGGTAGTAACCATCTTTGAATTGTCGTGATTACGAGCAGACGCGAAGGCAGCTAACGTCATCACGATGGTACAGGAAATCTTTGGACGGTATTTTCCGTCCTACCTTGTTCTAAGTGCCCCACAACAGTTTATCCTAACAAGACCTTTCCCTGGGGGATGTTTTACATGTATTACTGCAGAAACTTCAGGGATGGATCTGTTATTGTGCCTGCTGAACAGAGAAAGA
Source organism: Acomys minous (assembly GCF_964271855.1). NCBI lineage: Eukaryota > Metazoa > Chordata > Mammalia > Rodentia > Muridae > Acomys > Acomys minous. The sequence goes on along the minus strand of NC_140499.1, from coordinate 56,106,186 downwards.
GGTACGGAGCCTGCCAGGGGCCAGAGCTTACTCTCCCAAAGCTGTTTGAAGGTCTCCCTGGATCCTCAGGACCTCCTCTCAGGGTACAAGTGTCCTGGTTTTGCCCCCTTTGTTTTCAGTTGGTCCAGCTCCACTCCTTCCTTTCTGGGATCATCCCCACCTTGGAAGGCACTGCCAGCAGAAGGCATGTATCAGCTCTGTCCCCCCTGCCTCCTGGGCCAGAGCATGGAAACTGGTCTCTTGGTGACTCGGGATGAGGGGCCTGTGCTGGGGACACTGTTATTTCCCTTGGGCTGTTTGATTTTTATCTTCCTGATTTTACAGTTTGTTAATGACATTTTCAAAAGTTCCGTGGGCTCCAAAATTGTTTCCACAGAGGTTTTTTTTTCTATTTCTTTCTTTCTAGTATTTTTTTTTGCATTGAAGGTTTAATTTTGTTTTGTTCTTGTTTTGAGATTAAAAATGGCTATTGTTCTGCTATTTAAAGGCTGTGGTATTTCAGGATGAAGGTCTGGAGGGCAGCTATGAACTGGCCCCTTAGGTTGCATGAGAGGGACCTGCATAGTCCCTTATTGTTTTTAAAGGAGGGACCAGCACCCCTTACTCTCGTCTTGACATGATGAAGTATCTGACAGAGACACCTCAAGGGAAGAATAACTTCTGTTGGCTTATAATTTCTGCAGGTTCATCCTGGGCTCTCTGGGTGCTGTGGTCCTGGGCCTCTGATGAGGCAGAATGTCATCACAGTAGCAGAAAACACTTGATAGGTGCCTCTCACCTCATGGCTGTCAGGAAACAGAGAGAAAGAAAGCGTATACCTTACAAAGGCACTCAGTGACCCATTTCTCCTCATTAAGCCTCATCTCCTAGAGGTTCTACAAGCTCCCAAACAGCACTCATGGTAGGGGCTTGGGGGAGGGGTTGGGGGGGAGGGGTGGGAGCATGTTGTGTTCGAATCATCACAATGCTTCTGCGCCATTTATCTGGAGAGGCTGCATCCAGGCAAGCCTCACCCAGGTCTTCTGCATAGCATTTAGAGAGAGAGAGAGAGAGAGAGAGAGAGAGAGAGAGAGAGAGAGAGAGAGAGAGAGAGAGAGAGAGAGAGAGGACTGAGGAACTAGACTTCCTGCCAATTGATGAACCAAGTAAACTTTATTTTGAGTCCTCTGTTATGTCAGCTGATGTACTCTGAGTGAGCATTTCCTGTATGCCACACAAGGTTAGTGCTGAGGGTCCAAACATAGTTTGCACTCTGCAAAGGCTCAGGCTATAGAGAGATCTTTAGAAGGAGGCACAGCTGCAGTGGAGCTCTTCCAACCTCTAATTGAATGAGGTCCAGCTACTTGAGCATGCTGAGCCTCGCTGAGTTGTACAAGGATCAGACTGGACCTGCCCTGTCCTTTGGACTCTCGCACTAGATGTTAAAACAAGGGCTTGCCAGGAAGTTGTTCAACTTTAAGAGACTCCTACTTTATCTAGAATACAGCTCGCTCCATTTCCCTGGATCGTGGGGAGGGCCAGCCACAATATTTTCCGTCGACCTTCCGTGACAGTGTTGCCCAGTAAACATCCCTTCCCATCTTTCAAGAGCATTGTTTGGGTGTGGCCTGATGTCTGACCTGGCATAAAGATGCCAACTGGTAAAGGACCATGTTTGAATTCTCACATGTTCCTCCTTTCTATATTTTAATATTACATTGATTTTTTTCAATCCACATTAAACCTCGGAGCTTCCAAAAAAAAAATTCTGGTTTTCTGCTTTGCTTTTTCCTTTTAAACATGTTGCCCAAAGCACTGTGTGTACAAAGTTGTAAAAGCCAAATATTAGGAAAAACTTAAAACAAAATCACAGTTCTTTTCTTTCCCACACCAAGTCATAGACCCCAGAGGTACCCACTGTTATTTCTCATCCTGTTCTATATTTCTTAATGGCAGCAGGATATTGTCACTTCTTCTGGTGATTCTTGGTGTAGTTATAGAAGCTGGGAACTTAATTCCCGCTATGTGTAGTCATCTCCCATCAGCCATCTCTCCAGTGTTCGGCTATTTGCTAAATCCACAGTGGATGCTTACATCGCTCATCCCATTCCTACCTCCTTATGATTACACTTCTTTTCTGGTACAGCCTTTTCTCTTTCCTGGAGCTCAACCTGCCCTTGTCTTTTAAAACATCTGTCTAGTATTTCATCCCGACACTAGTTACTTTCCCCATCCTATAGGACACACAATCTGAGAATCTGCTCCATTTTATTTTCTTGGTGATACTTGTCTCTGATGCATTGCACTTCCCTGTTCTATGGTTGAGGAAGTCCAAGGTCCCTGGAGAGGTGCTGATGGGAGTATTCTTTTTTTTTTATAATTTTAATATATTATAATTTATTCTGATTACATCTCCTTCTGTTATATTCCTATTCCCACCCTCCCTCCCTCCCTCCCTCTTCCACCCTATTCCCCTCCCCTAGACAGCTGACAGATGGAGACATCATCCCCCACCATATGACCAGAGCCTCTCAGGTCTCATCCAGATCGCCTGCTTTCCCTTCCTCTGTGTGCCCTCTGGACCTCTCTAACAAAGGAGAAGTGATCAAATCAGAGGCACCAGAGTTCAGGTCAGAGGCAGTCCTCGCTCTCCCCACAACCGTGGAGAATGAGCTGTCCATTGGCTAGATCTGAACAGGGGGTCTAGGTTTGCTGCATGCTTTGTCCTTGGTTGGTACAACAGTTTGTGCAGACCCCCTGCTCCCGGTCCAGATCCGCCAGCCTTGATGGTCTCCTTGTGTGGCTGCTGAACCCTCTGGATCTTTCCATCCCTCTGTTCTTCCATACTACTCTCATTGCTCCACACAGAGACCAGCAGCGAGTTCCAGAATCTGTCCCGATCCCTTGCTGGGTGGAGTCTCTCAGAGGATATTTATGTTGGGCTAATATCCACGTATAAGTGAGTATATACCATGCATGTCTTTCTGGGTCTGGGTTACCTCACTCAGGATGATAGAATTCTTGTCACAACTCTTCGACGACACTATTTGCCCTTTTCTGTATGGCTTGCCTTCTTTAACCTGTTCGTCATCTTGTTTTGTGAAACATGCTCGTACAAAGCTTTCTGCCACAAAAGGTACAGTTTGTAAAAACGTGCCCATATGGTGTTTTTGTACAGTTACTATACACTACACTTTGTGGTCTATTCTAGATTGGGAATGTTTTCAAAATTGGACCATGGCTCACTTGGCACCAGCATATTCTATTTTTCAATATATTTTTGAAAAAAAAAATGCTTACTCCTGCCAGCTGGTATATTCCCTTTTTCTTTCTTTCTGGGATTTTGTCTTTATTGTTAATATTCAGAAACTTCATATTGATTTGCTGTATGTAGCTAGCTTTTCACTTGGTGTCCTGAGCACATGGTGGGGGTTTCAACTTGGAAAAATCATGGTTTTTAGTTCTGGGAATGTTTCCTATATCATGTGTTTTTCTTTTTCCCCCCTTTTGTTCCACTTGTTTACTTGGGTTTCTTTCTGGAACTTCAGTTAGTCAGAGGTCAGATCTTCTGAGCTGATACTCTGTTAAGAATATTTTATTTCCCATTTTACATTTTATTATAATTTTTGTCCTCCTGCTTTGAAGATGATGTCAATTCTACCTTCTTTGTCCTCAGACGTTTTGCACTTTATTTTAAATTCTGAGCACTCTCTCTTGTCTAGAAACATCTTTTCAAAATATCACCCTAGTTTTCTTGTCCTGTAAACAAAGTTTGGGAGCAAACAAGACAAAACAAAAAACAAACAAACAAACAAAAAACACCAGCTCTGGCTCCCAACAGCTGAGTCTTGGCCGCCTGTCCCAGTCTGTCAATCAAGGAGATGAGTAGTGGTTAAAAGCAGAGAAAAGAGATTTAATCAGTGTGTACATCGGGAACAGAACTGTGAAAGGGAGCCAGTAACTCTGTTTTCTGGGCACTGACATGAGCTTTCAGTTTAAACAGAAGTTGAAGGGAGTCCTGGAGGGAGGGGCTTGCATAATTAAGTGGTCTGCCCAAGGTGTGGTCTGGCTGACAGTTGCCTCAGTCTTTGGTTCTGCTTGGCAATCTAAGGAGTTCATTGTAGCTTGGGAAGGGGTGGGGGTGGGGGGGGGGTGTTTGTCCAAGGTGCATTTTCTCACTCGTAGAAACCTATCTTACCTGGGGTGTGGTCTGTCCTGAGAAGCTCATGGAATCCAAGGCTACAGCAGCTTTAGGAGGGTGATTGGAGAATTTTACCATATTTAGGGGTGCCTGGAAAAGAGCGCTGTAAGAGCAGATAGGAGCGTGCTTTAGTTGCTCTTTTTTTGTGTCTTCAGACTTAAAGGCTTAGAGAGGGTCAGACAGACACTCCTTGATTGGTTAACTTACCTATGTGCAAAGGTGAGTATGTGTCAGGGGTGGGGGGTGGGGGGAAGGGGGCTACTCCAGAATAAAGGATGCACAAAGGTTAGAGATGCCAGGTTTTATCCTGCTCTTAGAGACCTTATGGACCCAAATAAGGGGCAATGCTATTCCTTTTCTTTTAGCTAAAACACTTTCTTAGTGCTTCCCATGCGCCTATGTTTCCAATCAATGGGGTCAATTTTTTGCTTGTATCTTCTAGAGTTTAGGCTTTATGTTTTGTTTTCCTCTAAGTTTCATCTGAGTTTGGTTTGTATTTTAATTTCAGTCTCTGTATTTCACATATCTGATGAATTCAGTAGGCTTCCAATGAGAGGCGTATTTAGTACATTAGGTCAGCTTACCTAGATACTCATAACACATATATTTATAATGCATATACTAATCAGAATATTTAAATATTAGTGATGAAAATAAGATAATTTTTCTTAAGTCTTTGGATTCAAAACCAGTAACACTGGTAAATCTCATTTTAAAAATGTCACTCAAACTAAGTCGAGTATTTCGTGTGTAGAGTAAATTTTGTAATTACAAACAGAACTGCTGGACTATTCCCCATGGTGCTTTGCGTCACTGCTTCAAAGTTTTAAGAAAATGTAACCATTCAAGCGGTGGCACAGTGTTCCAAATGATTCCTTATTTTTTTTTTAAAGTGGTTATTTATTTTTAAATGCATTGTGGGGTCAAATGTTGGTGGTGTTTGCCGTCTGCTATTTTAACACAGAACTCTGTCCCACGATAGGCATTGTGTAGCACAGGCAGACCTGGCTGAGGCTGGGGCGGGGGTGGGGGGGGTGGGGGTTTGAACCTTTGTGCTCCATCTTGAAGGGACTATCCTTAGCCGAGTTTGTGCTATTGGGAAGCTAACTACATTTTGGAGTTTTCCAAGGAAATTTCCACTTAGAAAATTAAAATGTATGGCTTTGATTTTCTTTATTATTACGGTATGGTAGCTCTAGCGGCTGCTTGGAGCTTCAGTCTTTCTGGAAGTGGATAGCCCTATCTCAAACTTATCTAGAACTGCTGCTGCACATGAGACAACTAAAAGGAAAGCAATTCTAGTCTGCTTAGATACTGGTTTTGAGTTCTTTGTAGACAATTCTTGTGCCCTCTTCCCGCTGCCCCCCCCCCACAAACACACACATTCTGGATTCATAGCTCCCCGCTTTGTTCATACGAACATGGGATAAGAGGGTACACGTAGCTCCCCATAGGCACTCCTCGGATGTCACCTTTGTTAGTCCTTGGTGCAAGACCCTGATGGTTAATATCAACAAACAGTTTGGCAGGATATAGAATCACTAGGACAATTCTCTTGGCAGTCTGTGAGGGAGCTACTAGGCTGGGTTAATCAAGGTAGGAAGAGCTACCCTGAGGGGAGACTGTACCATTCAATGGGCTAGGAGCTATGTTCTTAGCCTGAGTGAAACAGAACCAAGTGGGCTGTGCACTAGCGTTCTTCCATCTTCTGTTTCCCCTCTGCAGATACAGCGTGACAATCTGCCTCAGAGTCCTGCCACTGTGACTTTTCTGCTTTGATGGACTGGACCTTGGAACAAGGAGACAAAAATAAAATCTCTCTTCCTTATGGTGCTTTGTCAGCTGTTTTGCCACTTCAGTGAGGGCAGTAACTAATCCCCAGCAGTTGATTAGAAGGCCCCTGCAGTGTGTGGCCTTCTGGGATTTGGAACCATAATGAAGAGAGGGCACAAGACATAAGGAAGGAAGAGAAAACATTTCTCTTTGTATGTCTGCATTTCTGGGTTCCCTTAATTCTCCTGATTTGGATGTGGACTGTTGCTACCACATTTTGTTGGCTCTGTTGTTAATTTAAGGCTCACATAGGTTTTTGTGTGTGTTTCTTTTCCTCCCTCCCTCCCTCCCTTCCTTTCTTCCCTTCTTCCCTTCTTTCTGTCTTCTTCCTCTTTTCTTTGCTATTTGGGGTCATCCATCCAGAAACACAGGTGGCAGAAGATCCTGGGGCTCTAAGGACTTTCTTTTTTTTCTTTTTAAAAAGATTTATTTATTTATTGCATATACAATGTTTTGCCTGCTCTGCCTGTACACCTGCAGGCCAGTAGAGAAGATCAGATCTCATTATAGGTGGTTGTGAGCCACCATGTGGTTGCTGGGAATTGAACTCAGGACCTTTGGAAGAGCAGACAGTGCTCTTAACCTCTGAGCCTTAGTCCTTTTCCCCCCATCAGATTTCAGTTCTGCTTTTAGGCATGGGTGCATCCACTCGTAGCCACGCCCTGGATGTTGTATGCCCAAATCTCTCTGCCTTGCATTTGTTTGCTGAGTATGCCCTCCTAAGACACCTTAGGTTTCCATTCTCTCCGCTTTGCTATATTAATCGGTATTAATCATTTCCCTCTACATATGCTGGTTTATTTGATATTTTTCGTTGTCATGATCACTTTGTACTTGTAGACTAAGAACACTTGAAATATCTGGTGGCCTTTTGGGTTGTAACTGAGTATATTGTTTCATCTATTTTATTCAGTTGGAAGTCTCCTGGGCAATTCAATTATTACTATTTTTATTGAAGACAGAATTTTCTCTCATACAATACCTCCCAACCATAGTTTCCTCTTCCTTTACTTCTCCTAGCTTCCTGCACTTCTCTTCTCTCCCAGATCCACTCCCCCTCCCCCTCTGTTTCCTCTTCAGAAAGGAGCAGGCCTCCAAGAGACAACAGCCAAATAGGAGAAAACAAGATACGCTAAGGGAGACCTAGGCTCTTTCTTGCTGTGTCCAGTCTTCATCATAGAGGCTTCCTCCAGCAGCAGATGGATGTGGGTGCCGAGAGCCACAGCCAGACTTTATGCAGAAAGGGAGAGATAGGAGAATCCCACAGAAGAGGAGGAAAGACTGTAGGAATCAGAGAGGATGGAAGACACCAGGAGAACATGGCCCGCCGACAGGATCAGCTAAGCAGGGCTCACATGGGCTCACAGAGACTGAAGTAGCAGGCACGGGGCCTGTGTGAGTCTGCGACAGGTCCTCTGTGCACATGCTATGGCCGTTAGCGTTGTGCTTTGGTAAGACTCCGAACTCCTGGAAGCAAGCATATCTGTGACTCTTTTGCCAGCTTTTGGGACTCTTTTCCTTCTATTGGGTTGCCTTGTGAATTTATTACTTATTATTTTTTAAGTAAGAGTAGACATTGGCTTTGTAGGGAGAATGTAAAAATGTAAACAAAAAATTAGTACATATAGTTCAAGGATATTTTAAATTTGAGCTGAGCAGCCTTTTGCTAAGCTACCAGACCATTTCCAAGCCCCTTGAGTCTGTGGAATACAGAGAAGGTTGGAAGGCATTAGGATTATGACATGGTGAGAGAGAAAGTAATGGAATAGAAGAGTTTTAAAGAAAGTTCACTGTAGGTTATAAGTTGGTTGTCCTTTGACATCTTCTACGAGATTCAAAAAAGATAGGACTGCTTTTCATTCTTAAAAAAAAAAACTGCTAGGGTGGATTTGCTTGACTGCTCTGGCTTCCCGGAGCTGAGCATCGGGGTCTTGTTTATAAGTAGCTGTTAGAAGTGCAGCGAGCTCTGTAGTATGAGTACCGCACCTGCCTTCAGTCACAAGGGAGCCCTAAAGTGAATGCTCCGAGGACTCCTGATGGCTGCTGTGTTAGAAACAGGGCAGCTTATCAAAGGTCCCTGGGGAGATGGCTGGAGCTTCCCAGCAGGACGTGTGCTATGCTGAATAGCATCTTCCCCCATTTTAAATGAATTCTTTGAGAATCCCATGCAAGGTATTATGGCTGTGTCCACACCCAGCTCCTTCCAGGGCCCTTTCTGTTTCCCCTGTCCCTTTCTCTTTCTCAACTTGTCTACACTAATTCATGCTGCCCATACACTCCTGCGTATGGGGGTGTGGGGCCATCCATCCGTGCATGGTCAACCTACCTGGAGTCACACACATAGGACTTTCTTACACCCAGAAGCCATCAACTGTCCATAGCTCCACAATTATTGGTGGAGGCTCAGGAAACCCTGCCCATCACGTGTTAGAATGCTAACAGGTCTTGTACAAGCAGCCACATCTGCTGCGAGTTCCTGAGTGCAGTGGTCCTGACACATCTAGAAGACATTTGTTGAACACCATCCTACTGAACATTTAAACAACTGGGACTTAACAAGATGGCACTTGCTGACAAGCCTGATGACCAGAATTTGATTCCTAGAACCCACATCCATGAAGAAGGAGAGACCCTCTGCAAGTGGTCCTCTGATCTTCACATGTGCACGAACAAACACACACACACACACACACACACACACACACACACACATATACACTTATGCTCATGTACATGCATACATACATCTACACACATATAAACACATTTACATGTACACACACATATAAGTATACACATACACGCCTATACACATGCATGCACACAGATACATACAAATATGTATACACACACACACCTGGGGGCCTTTTAGCAGGAGAATTTGGAGAACTAAAAGTTCATCTAATGGCATCTTGAGGCCTAGACTCACAAGAGCTGACTCTGATCACCCACAGTTATTATTCCTGACTCAGGAGGTCTCACCCTGTCCCTGGAAGAGGTTGAGAAGTGTGATCACACATAATAGTGAGGGAAGAACTTGCACAGAGCTGGCTGGTGGCATCAGCAAGATATCCAAGTGCAGAACACACATGTCTAGAAGGATGAGAACGGAACTAAAGGTCACAATGGATAATGATCTGAGCTAAGACGCATTGGGCAAACCAGGGTGACTAGAAAAACCTAAAAGGTTGACATGAAAAACACCTGCATTTGAGATGGTGTGCCATTCTAAGACGTGGCCATCCGAATTAGGCTCTTAGAAGTTCTTGCTTTTGAAATGATTTGCCACTTGATAAGGCAAACCATTGATCTCTGTGATGATCTTTTGTTTGACTGTGTAGTGAGAATCCTATGCCTTACCCTCTCATAAAGATGAAGGCATATAAAATAACTGGTGCAGTTGATGGTAGGCACTTGACTTTTTAAATTATTTCTAAAAACTGAAGTCCTTTCACAGCCAGCAATTCTGTTTTTCTAGTCTCCGCCCACCCTGCCCTAACAATATGCTTCCGGTTGTTGCTTCTGGACAAAGACATACCCACATCCCCTTCTCCTGACTCCCCACCTCCACACACTTCCTGTCTTCTCACCATCCTAGGCCAAACTCAGGTAAAACCTTGAGAGACCAGCGGCAGTTTCTGTGTAGATGAGGCTGAGCTTTCATTTCTTCACTGACTTGGACTGTGATACTAACCAGGACAGGAGAGGACCCCAGAATCATGTCACAGTAGGCACTGTAGAGAGAGCTGAGGAGATGATAAGTTATGGAAAACATTGTAGCTGTCCTAGAAGATTTGGTTTAATTCGGATCCATTTTAGGGAACCAGCAGGTTCCCTACTCCTGTGTAGCCCTCTGTGGAGGATTTGAATTCTCACGGCAGAAAGTACATGGCTCTAAGGCTCTTGCCAGTCTTGTGACTGTGAGAGCCTGTGCTTTTAGGAGCCACACACTGATGTGTGTGGTGTTATGTGGCATTGGTGAGAGTGCTGAGTCCTTTATAGAATAACTCAGGGCACAGTCCTTCCTCCAGGCCTTGCCATGTCATGCATGGGGTTTGCTCTTGGCATGTAGGATTGGGGCCCTTGTGACAATAATTCTGTCAAAGCTCCCTTAATGCGTTTCCTTCCCATTCTTCTCTGTCACCAGTCGGCGATTACACGCTACAGAAAATGTACATAGAAGAGACTTGTTTGGGTTACCATGTAGCTGGGTGGGAGGGAGCTATGGCTAGTGGCCGATTCTTTGGGGTGACTGGGCATGGGTTATGGGAATGGAACCTGATGTCCCTCAGCAGTTCCCAGAGAGTTGCCTCCCTAACATCCTGGAGCCCATGAATAGTGTTTCAATCAATGGTCAAAGTGGAGAGGGCAGCTTCATTCTCATCACTCCGCAGGACTGACTGACCTCGTCTCAAAAAAGGTCCATTCTTAATTTGGCGAGACTCTTCCTCATCCGGAAAGGCCAGTGAAGCACAAAGATCTAATGTGAAAGGGTGGGGTGAAGGGTCAAGGGTGGCACTGGAGGGAAAGGAAGGTGCAGGGCATTCACCGAATCATTTCCACCAGGATAGAGAGGAACAAAGGCACGCCCATCTCAAGAGCTTTTGTGACGGACTCATGCAAGCTAAGCTCCCCACACAGTCTAGCTGACCTTTGCCTGCCCCCAGAGAGTCAGTTTTGTCATTTTGATGAATCTCTAAGTTGTGCTCACTGTCTGATAGCAAGTGAGCAATTTACCATGAAGGGTCCTTTGAGCGAAACACACAAAGATGGAGTCAAGCTCAATGCTGCTGCAAAGCTTGACGCGTTTATTTCTCACTGTCCATTTCATCCACCTCCACTATTAAGGGGAGGAAAGGTGGAGAATGAAGCTGTAAGGAGCAAGAATGGATCTTCACTCCCTTCTGAGCCTTCCAACGATGATGTAAAACCCAGGTATTCATGCTGCCATCCCCCGGGAGCCAAAACAATCACTCAGTGTGTGGGAATCAGGCCTCAGAAGAGTCATGTTGAATATTCAGTCTGATTCCCAGGAAGCGTATACACTGCACAATAAACTCTAAAGCACATAAATTACAAATAAGAAGCTGTATACAGCATTGGCATCTATTGTTGTTTTTTTTTCTCAATGATTATAATATTGATACTAAAGTGATTTAGGGACGAGATGATAGCAGAGGACTTTAGACTCTACCACTTTGTGATCAGTGGGAACCCCACATGCAGGCTGCCTGGTAAACCCTGTAGCTCTAGCTTTTGATGCATCTGAGTTTTTCTCACCCTTTCTTTAGTGAAGACTTTTGTGCCTGAGAACTTTGTGTGTGTGTGTGTGTGTGTGTGTGTGTGTGTGTGTGTGTGTGTGTGTGTGTTGGTTTCAGTGAGAAATGTCCTCCGCAGGTTCAGGCATGTGAACACTAGCTTCCCACGGAGTGATGCTGTTTGTGGGTCTTGTTGTGGGTACTATGTCACTGGACATGGTGGTTGAGAGTTTAAAACCCTAAGCCACTTCCAGTCGGCCTTGTGCTTGGGGGTGAGGATACATGCTCTCAGCTTCTTGGTCCGGCTGCCATCCCTGCCACCTGCTGCCATGATTTCCTGCCATGTGGATTCTTGTCCCTTTGGAACAGTAGGCCAAAATAAATGCATTCTTCTACAAGATTCTGTTGGTCATGGTGTTTTATCATAGTGACAGAAAAGTAACTAATACAAGAGTTTTTTTTTTTAATGGCACTCCATAGCTGAACAGTCTGTTTGAGTTGTCACCAGGCATGTGAAATTATTTAAATGATTTAGGTACATATAAAGTGCTTTGTAATCACCCTTTGAGTGCTCTGAAGCCATACATGGCCAATAGTTACCTAATTAGAATCCATAGACCAAGCACATTTTCCTTATGTTAGACAGGACCAATCTACAGCGTTTTCCTTGAGATGTAGTTTCTCAGCATAGGGAAAGTGTCCCGTCATTTAAATATCTGAAATATTCTTCTTAATTTTCTCTTCATAGAGTGGCTGCTATTATATAAGCATTGCTTCTCTGTAGTCTCATGTGATGGTAGCCAAGGACCTTGTGTTTGTCAGCTTCCTGTCTCTTAGCTTCAGTGTTTCACTTTCTTGGTCGTGTAGTTTGAGCCTCTGTGGCACATTATACCAGAGCGGAAGTGAGTTGCTGAGGGTGTCTGCTGTCCATGGCAGCTTGGGAAACAAAGAGAAAGATGTGAAAGAGTTAGGATCCTTGTGTCTCCTTCAAAAGGTCCCGGTGGCCTTACTTCCTCCCTGGAATCCTTAGATCCCAAATGTCTCATCAATCTCAATAGCAGGGCAGGCTGATGACCAAGCATTTAACACCTGAGCCTTTGAGGGACACTTCCGACGCACTGCCATTGTATGGCAGGCACTCTTCCTAGTTCCCAACAAAAGACCCCAGAGCTGTTAATATCTTATTTCTTTGGCACTTACATGTGTTGAAAGGCAACCTTCATTTTCTTTTCTGTCTCAGTGCTGTACCAAATAGGCATGGTGTGTTTACCCCACTGTCTTTGTGGCTCCCCATAACTTGGTTTTCATAGCTCCTTTTCTATGGACAATTTGTTTCCTCATTTTATCAGCACAGACCCTGTTTACATTTCTATCCTACTGCTGTAACCTCTTGAACTCTACTGTGCGCAAGCACACACACACACACACACACACACACACACACACACACACACGGAAAGAGAGCTGTTGTGTGATGTGTGATAGTAGAGTTAATATTAATAATTAATACTGGGATAAAAACACATTCAATTCAGCTAGATTACCAAGTCATATGGAATTATCTGGAAAACGGCTACATTGGAGCCACTATACCTTATGAATTTATTGCTATTCAGTAAATTCTAACATTGTCTATAGGTCTTAGGACCAAGGTCATGACTGAATATTCTGTGGCAGCCTGCTGTGATTCACAGAGGGCTGCATTTACTCTGTTATCTAATCTAGATCCACATTTAGGCAGATGAAGCTAAATCATGCCACATTCATCACTGCAGTCATGTTTTAATCTCTTTCCTCTTCTGGGAATAAATCACTGTGGCAGTTAGAAACTGTTATGTTTTCTGTAATGAAACCATCTTCCTAGTTCATCTGCTATTTCCAACAAAGATACCTCCAAGAGGAAAATAAATCCAAAGCATGTCAAGGGCACCCATGCCTGTTCATGGTTTTGTCTCATTGTTCTTGAAGAGCAGCAGTATCCAATACTAAGTCATCAGATGAATGGGTACCACAAACTTGCCCTGTTTCCGAGGCCTCCCCTTCCCGCTCTGTTCTCAGACTTCCCACACCCGTGCTCCCACTAACTCAGTTCCGATTCAACTCCAGAGATTTTTTTCCATCTAGGTTTTAGCTGACCTGCTTCACTTCCTTCGGAGTCCCAGCCTGGGACAGTAAAATGGATGGTATTGAGATGAAGCACCATATTGACCTCTATAGCTGCGCAATTGAACAACAGATGACTGTTTAATCATTTTTTTCTCATGGAAGATGGAAGTCAAAGTATAGGCTCTCTTCCAGAATGGCAGGATGATGTCACCAATGTCATACAGACAGCCGAAAACACAGGGATAGGAATAGTCTTGGCTAAGTAAAAGCCAAGTTGGGGGAAAGAGTTTTCATATTATAGATATTCTCTGATGGCTACCTCTTATGGTGGAGCACTTATTAGAAAGTCAGGACAAGTTCTGATGCAGTTATAACAGGAGATGTGAATGTTTTATTGGATATCTATCTATCTATCTATCTATCTATCTATCTATCTATCTATCTATGTAATTTCATTTCTATTACATATATACATACATATATCTATTGATACATAAATATCAATTAAATAAGACAGCCATGTGAAGTAGTTCAGTTCCAAGAACTAACTGAACATATATTCCGTGATGCTCCACTGAGCCACACAGCTGGGACACCGACCTAGTAGCATCCCTAAGTAGGTTCATTCCTTCCATCCCCCAACTGATCACGTGCTTCTTCAAACTGGAGCATTCATTTTCTAAACATGTACTGGTTGGAATCCTAAGTGCGGATACCACAGTGCTCTGTTCACAGCTTTCTTCTCATTTCCTGGCTGAGTGCTTGGGCAATCCACTCCATGTCACAGGTCAAGTGATGCTAACAGCAGGACCTACCACTCTGGGAGCCTGTGAGAATGAAGCACATTGGCTAACGGGAAAAGCTTAGAGATGTTTTTAGGTATGGGTCCATTGGTATGTCTTAGCTATGGTCACTGACATCAAGTACCTTGTGGAACCCACAGACATCGTCTCTCCTTATGTTTATTGAAACACAAGCACAAACTATCCCCAAATCATCTCTTCATTTTTAAAAATGGTGTTTAACATCTGGTGGTAGCTTTCAAAGCCATCCTATGTGCGCACTAAGATGCTTCACAATGAAAGAATTTCAATTTTCCCCCCCATTGGCAACATGCAGACGAGTCAACTTACATTCCAGGGTGCGTCTTCTGTAGGCTGCGGGAAATGCCTTGGTCTCATTACATGCTTGTGTTTAATTTTTTTTGATACACCATAATTGTGTATATTTATGGAGTGAAATTGGAGCCAGTCAGGATCATCAACATATCCATCACCTCCCTAGCTTATTGTTTTTGTGTTGTAATCTTGTCATAAAATTTACATCAATTTTGGGATTTGCAGTACATTATTAAGTGGCCACAGTGCACTGATAGCTAAATCTTACTCCCCAGCCTGAAACTTTAAGACCGTTGACCCATGTGGTTTTTTTTTTAACCCACATTTTTTTTTTCTTTTCCCAGGGGCTTGGAGATCAGGTTGCTGTGTGCTGTGCTTTTGAAGGCCAAATAATCTCATGGTGAGTAAAGGCTCTCAGAGCTTCCCCGCTACCCGCCTGGGTGAGGAGAGGGGAGGGCGTGGAGATGAGGTTCTTCCACATAAACGTGGGCTGTTAGCAACCTTAGCGTCTCATGCACTTTCAGATTGGTTTTGGCTGCATTGCTCTGGATTCTGCCGATAAGACTTTCCTACCTCTCTCAAGCCCTGCCAAGGCTACAGAAGAGAGAAGTACACACTGTCTGTAGTGCACCTGGGTGTGTCTGTGTGGAAGCCTTTCCTGTAGATGGCTTTGCTTTTCAAGCCCATGGGGACCCAGCCCCATGTGGTGGCACAGGTGTCTATATAATCCTAGTATGAGGGAGGATGGAATAGTGGATCTCAAGGTCAAGGTCAGCCTGGGCCACATGGTGAGATTCTGCCCCAAAACATAAAAATGAAACAAAGAGTAGAACCAAGTTTATGACGATGTCACAGGCCAAGGATTTCTCATACCCAGGGCGTAAAGCTTGCTAAAGAGTGAATTTTCATTTTTTTTTTCTGTCTTCTTCTTTCCCCCTTTCTCTTACTGCTATCCCTTCCTCTTTCTTCTTATTTCCAGGAATAAGGAAAATTTTCAGTCTTGTTCAACCAGATAGCTTTGAATTTCCTCACGGGTGCTATTATGGGAGAAGCCACATAGCACCGTCTCACCACTGTGTACTTCTAAATGCAGGTGCCCGCTACAAAAGGGCACAGACGCATGAGTGTCAGATTCACACGGCTACATCGTGGGAGCCGCCAAAGACACAGCAGTGATCCATTTCCTTGTGTGGAAAAAAATATCCAACAGAACCCAAGCAAAGAGCCCCAAATAGCTGCACTTCACTTTCGAGCCCTCTTGCATAGAGCCACTCAGACAGTGCCAGGGCTAATTGGTGCCAGGTGCCTTGTAGACAGGCCAATTCCATGGGTCTCTCGATTTTTTTTTTTTTTTGGAACGGTGACTTAATAACACATCTTTAGTGACTCTTACTGCCGAGACAGTACAGGATGGCAACGTTGCTCTGTGTGAATCAAATACAGTCACACTGAAAAACAGAAAAAGAGTCCAGGTCATCTATGCCTGCCTCGAGTGACAAAAACCAGGAAAGGTCTACTACGCTT
The DNA here is from genome assembly GCF_964271855.1 of Acomys minous. Classification (NCBI taxonomy): domain Eukaryota; kingdom Metazoa; phylum Chordata; class Mammalia; order Rodentia; family Muridae; genus Acomys; species Acomys minous. Next base: position 56,090,167 of record NC_140499.1, on the reverse strand, counting down.
AGAGATGACATGGTGTTGCAGAGCATGCTGCAGCCAGAGTCACAGCTGGCTGCTTCCCAACCTTCTAACTGTAAGAGTTCATTTTCCAGATGTTACCTCTGTCCCTTCAGTATATAGGAGAGACAGATGTGGGCTGCTCTTGTTATCTTGGGGTGAGGATCCAAGGCAGGGCTCATCTGGCATCTCCCTTGCCTCTTGTTTGATGCCTTCCCGCACTCCAAGCACAAGCCACGAAGCATTCCTAGTGACGTGTGAAAAGCTTGGGGGTGACATGCAGGCTGTGAGTAGGTGCTCCTTTACCCACTTTATAGATGAGGAAACGGGCAAGGGGAATGCAGCGGGGGTAGCTGGTGCTGGACAGGACCTGCACTCAGCCCTCTCAGCGGCTGGCTGGCCCCGAGATACTTAAGGACACAGCCACTATTTGGGCAGCACACGTTCCCTGGTGCTTCACAGGGAGAAGACATTTACACTCCTCTAACTGGGACTTTAAGGAAATGGATTGAGCTAGGCTCCATAGAGAAGCACGGCCCCTCAGGGCTTCCTCCTTTTCCTGTGGACTCAGTATCTGTGACTCAGAACACACAATTATGCTGTAATAAGAATTCTAGTTTGATTCATTTGCCGGACGCGTAACAGGAGGATGTGCAGAATGAGGCATACTCTCGTCCTGCCTCTCATGTCTTCTCCTTATGGTCCTACTGGGTGCTTATGGTTTCCTGGGACCTTGGGAAGACCACAGGACATTTTTCAAGGCTGAGAATGGTGGGGCACATCCACCAAGGTCCCTGTGTAGCAGGCACCTAGTAAACAAGAATCCCATCTTAGAGACCCCCCCCTCTCTTTTTATCAATTGTACTCTTCCTCCTCCCTCCCCTCTTTCTCCCTCCTCTCATCTTTCATTTGATTAAAAAGTAATATAAAGGGTGAAAAAAGCCCACGCAATGTCAAAATCATGAAGCACAGTAAAGCCGCCGAGCAGAGACTCACTGTAAGCATGCTAGCATGTTCTTAGGCCCTTTTCTTCCCTTCCGTTTTTACTTCCTCCCC